>NW_027396654.1:66661-226093 GCF_047715775.1 Aspergillus undulatus
CAAGGACAAGGACAAGGTCAAGGACAGGGGCAAGGTCAAGCTCAAGGTCAGGCACAGGGCCAAAACCAAGGACAAACATCAGGTTCAGGCCAGACCTCTGGCCAAGGACAGGGTCAAATTCAAGGCCAGGGCCAGGGTCAAGGGCAAACTTCTGGCGGTCAAACCTCAGGACAAGGCCAGGGTCAGGGTCAAGGTCAAGGTCAAGGTCAAGGTCAAGGTCAAGGTCAAGGACAAACATCCGGCGGGACAGGCCAGACTTCCGGTCAATCTCCAAGTCCCGGCCCGTGGCCAGGCCAAGGTCAAGGTCAAGGCGCGGACTCCGGCACCACCTCTGGCTCAGGCTCAGCCTCGGGCATGGGCACTGGCACGGGCTCCGGCTCTACTTCCAGCTCTGCTTCCGAGGGAAAGTGCTGGAGTTTATCCCTTTATCCAGACAACCAATGCAGCGGCACCCCATCCCAGTTCAGTGGCAACGAGAGCCTGACATGTTCGTCTGTCCAGGGTGGAATTTCCGCAGCGGCGTTTATTGCTGACTTGGGCGAATGCACGGTTGTGTTCTTTGAGAGCGCAGGATGTGATGATGAAGCAAAGATTGGAAGCTTTGGTGGTGCTGGTAACGGACTTGGCTCCGGTTCTTGTTCTGTTCCGCAGGGTGATGAGGGTGATGATGAGAATGGCGATGAGGGTGATGATGAGGCCAGTGGTGAGGGTGATGATGAAGACGAGGAAGGTGACGAAGATGAACAAGGTGCGGGCGAGACTGGAGTTCAAGGCCAAGCTCAAGCCCAGGGTCAAGGTCAGGGTCAGGGCCAGGGTCAGGGTCAAGGCGAAGACGAAGAGGAAGAGGAAGGTGAAGATGAAGGCGAAGGAGAGGGCGCCGGCAATTCTGGTAATGGAGGAAATGGCGAAAGGGACGAGGGCGAGGACGAAGGCCAGGATGAGGGTGACGGCGAAGGTGACGATGAAAGCAATGAGAGTGGAGAAGAGGAAGATTCGAAGGGACAGGGCAAGAAAGCCGAAGTATATGAGGGCGACGAGGGCAACAAGAAAGGCAAGGGTGGTTGGGGAGAGAAAAAGAGCGAGACAAATGGTGGTGGAGATGGAAGAGAGGCTGAGGATGAGAGCGATGACGAAAATGGTGATGACGAGGACAAGGGCAAGAACAAGAAAGCTGATGACGACGAAGATTGTGAAGAAGACGAGAAGAAGCGAGGTTTCAAGAGACAGAACAAGAAGCGTCAAAACCAGAGTCATGGACAGGGCAGTAATGGTGGATTCGTGATCAAGGCGTTTGCAATCATCTGCAACTGAGGTACCTAAATTATTGTTTCCGTGCTTTATAACTTCGCTACGCCTCAATGTCTTTAAAAGTCATTTAATGTGTACTTGCTTCTGATTACTATGTCAGTAGAGATGCTTTTCTTCCTCATATACTACTATTCAACTAGAAGACAGATAAGACAAGCCACAAGAGCACGCAATATGAAAGGACAAAAGAG
This sequence comes from Aspergillus undulatus, assembly GCF_047715775.1. Classification (NCBI taxonomy): domain Eukaryota; kingdom Fungi; phylum Ascomycota; class Eurotiomycetes; order Eurotiales; family Aspergillaceae; genus Aspergillus; species Aspergillus undulatus. The sequence continues at coordinate 68,161 of NW_027396654.1, forward strand.
GGAATCTTGCTGCGCTGCTGAGATTGGAGACAGGTGTCATGGATAAAAGCAGGTATAAAGAAACGGGGGGTTGGAGAATTTATGCAGGTGCTCCAGCCACAGCTGTCAACGATTAAAAAGGTGCTATCTTTGACCTCGAGCGTGAAACAACGAATTAAGAAGGGCGTGAAAGAAGGCAAGGAAAGCTGCGAGGGAGTGGAGAGCACCGCCAGCCCCCACGTCGTCCGCCGCAGTCGAAGGACACGGAACGTTGGTTGCATTGGCTCCTCCTTTCTTCCAAAGAAAGCTATTAACGTGAAGAAACAGTAGTCGAATAATATTATCCCCATAGACAGTTACCGCCGCCGTGCCACGAGTTTCATAGCATAGGCACGGTCGGCACGTAAAATGATAACCCGCATCGTGAGAAGATTACTCCTCGCCGTTGGCGCCCTGCTCCTGGCTTGCCTCGCGAGCCATACGGGCTTCAATCTCCCTCAATTGACTTTCGCGAGCCAGCAGCTCCTGGCGCTTCTCAGCAATCTCACGCTGCACCTTGAGCTCAATCTCGCGGAGTTTCTCTTCCTCACGGCGGAGTTGTTCTTCCTTCAGGCGGACGGATTGGGTGGCCAGGTCTTCGGGGTTGATAGATGAGTCGCCTCCGCTTCTACTTCGGGTTAGCATATGTGGCACTTCGGGATGCTCAAGGGTACACGTACGTAGCTGCACCATCGACGCTCTTGCTGAGCTTCTCGGTACGGTAGTTCTCGTATAGGAAGTCATGAGTGATTTCCTTCAGATCCGCCAGATGGCTGTGGAGCAGAGCACTTCGGATAGCCAAAAAGTCGGAGTGCCGTGGGTTCTCAACCTCGACAACACCCCAGGGGTACTGCCTCGCGCGCACCTTCCGGTTGTCAATCTCCACAAAGTCATCGGAGCCAACGATGGCGAACGGCATCAGTCCCCGAAGCTCAGCGTTCTCCTCCACAGTGTCTTCATCATCCTCCTCGATGTCGTAAGGGAAGTTGTAAACAGGAATGCGGTAGTGCTCAATGTCTTCCATGATGAGCTTTTTCGACTCGGCAAGTTCAGCGGGAGTGAGAGAGTCGGCTTTTCCGATGACGGGGATCACGTTCACACGCGGGGAGAGGCGCTTCATCAGTTCGATGTCGAGCTCGCGGAGTCCGTGACCGGTTGGTGTGATGAAATACAAGAGGACGTGAACACGGTTATCCCTGAAGCGGGGGTTACGCTTGATTCGTGATTCTTCGGCGAGAATATCGTCGTATTGGCGTTCCAGGTATCCGACAATCTCACCAAAACTACACAATGGTCAGTCTGGCGCCACGTATACAGTCTGGCGGTAACCACATGCCTGGCTTCATTGTCGATCTGGTCACCAAAACCGGGGGTATCAACGATGGTTAGAGAGATTCGAGTGCCCTCGTCGTCCAGCTCGAGCTCTAGTATAACGGATCAGCCTGAAGCTTCGGCCGGCCTTGTGCTGACAAGCATACCAACTGTCACCGGCTTGATGCGAACGCCCTCCTCAATGTGAGCATTGGCGGCATCGTCCGCATCCTTGCCCTCCAGAACCTGCTTTCCGCAGAGTGTGTTGACGAAAGTTGTGCGTCCTATCGTGGAATGCCTCCGTTAGGTCTCGAAATGGTTTGGAGATTCGCTGGGTTGGACCACGCACCAGTTCCGCTGGCACCGCAGACCATCAAACAGAACTGAATTCCCTTCTTGACATTCTTCTTCCGGCGGAGCTTTATCTAAAAGTAGGCGCAACGTGCATTAGTTCCAGAAATCCAATGCTGATCGGAAAGGGAAAAGCGAGGGAGTGCTAACGGCGGCGTGCTGTCAAGAAGAATCAACAATCAGCAATTGACCATAGAATACAAAGGTGAATGAAGGTGGATCATCTTTCTAGAGCCCTGAAGTCATTAAAGGGGGAGCGTTCACATACCGGGTTATACGCGGACGACATGCTGGGCTAAAGAAAGGGGATGATCGAGAAAGAAGCGAAGATGGTCGGGAATGTGAATTGAGGGAGGAGAAGAAAAAATCTAGCGAGTGGAAGGGAGGAGAGACAGAGAAGGAGCAGTAATGCGGAAGGGAGTGAACTGCTGGACTCCTGAAGTCGAGTTGGAACCAGCAGAGTAGAGGTCGAGAGAGGTCGAGAGAGAGCGTCCGGGATAGACGACCTGACCTGGCAGTTTAGGGGGGAAGGCGCCCCGATCGGGTTTAGCCAATTCGGTCGCTGTATCAAATACGCCCCTCGTACACCAGCTTGCTCCCCTTTCTCACCAGAGCTCCGGACAAGCCAATAATGGCAAGCGGTATCTCCCAGAGACGGTATCCTGTATTATTTTATGGTATCGCTCATACGAATGTATCCAGACAACCCGAGCCTGTGTATCCAAACCGTGCTACATAAACACCAAAGCTACATAGGTGTCTTTTCAATGTCTACTTGTTGACGGGTGGTGAGAGAAATTGTTTGTGCCCAAATTCGAAACGCTGGGTTCTTAATTGGGGTGTCTGACCCAGTGAAGCTTGGCCAGGAGTGATAGACCCAAAATCCATCAAGCTCAAGCCACCTCTCATGTCAGAACAGTCAGCCAGACAACGTCAAATCCAGCAGCATTTTTTCCAGATTTCCGACCCGCAAGAGTATCAAAGACAAAGCGCGGCGCTGCTTTCTGACTCGCGTCTGATGCTTATGTATTCTGGAGCAGCTTATCAAGGCGATGAACACCTTTGGAGTCTGGACGGGTTGGACAGAAATTCAGGGGTAAATAATTTGGGGAGCCAAAAGCTGGTCTGGTGCTCTCCGCGGCCGTGGGGCCCTTGCGGGTCGGGTATATTGGTGCCTGAGCCCTGAGGCCGCAACAACTACGAGGAAGTATACAATCTAAAGTCTAGCTGACGATAATATTCTCAAGAAGTCTGAATGTTTACTCAAGCAGAGAATTACGATTTAAAAAGCGAGTGACGGACATAGTAACTAACAGAGAAGCGGCAAAACAAAGGGTCGATCGATTCGTTGGTAGAGGGCACCATACCTGCACTGAACCTGCTCAAATCCTACGGCTGATGTCAACTTCGGGCAACGATCCAAGTTCGCCGTTCTCAAGGAGTATAGTACGAAGCTTGCAAAAGCCGAGCCATGGGTTCCGACCACGCAGTTTATCACCATGCCAGAGACCCCAAGCGTCCCGGAAGTGCGGCTCCAGACGGCGTTCGATCTCGGCATCGCGATTTCCCATTAGAGCATACAGCATATTCTGCCAGACTAGGTCAAGATCTTTGATATGGCCAAAGTCGCGGCAGAATAGTATCATAACGGCCCTAGTACAGACCCATGGGGTTAGGATTCTCACGGGGTATTCGTCTACCCAACGGCGTGAGCGTCCAACAGCGCTCCCCGACACGGTTTGATCACTGGTCGTGAGCGACATAACTGGGTCATCAGCAGCAGGGCGTTCGGGTTTGATATCTGGTAACCACCAGAGAACAGAGGACTGTTTATGCAGTGACAGGATTTTGTGGAATTGGTACCTTTGGTCGATATGAAAGTGCGCAGCGGCGATAGGGTGGTAACGATCCCTCGCCAAAGAAGTGTGGCACTTTCTGCGGGACAAAGGAGCATCATCTGCCCAAAACCGATCGATTGCTCTTGATTCCACACAATCCGGGTCCTCGCAATGAGGGAATCCAGAATTCGCCAGGAGTTCGGTTGCGTACGGAATCCAGGCATCAGGAATGACAAAGTCAACTTCCTGGTCGGAGATTCAGCATAGGCTCATTGACTCGAAAGATTATTCTTACCGGTATTACTTCATGATACCCATACAGGGCGATCGCCATCCAGCCCCAAAGCACGTAGGGGATGTTTCTGCCTCCTAGAAGGTGTGCAACATCTGTTGCAGGCCCAGCTCCGCCGATTGGGGCCATGATGAAAACTATGCTGTGATTTCGATCAGTCTGTCCACAAAAAACAAGATTCAGATATATTCCCCAAGGATTCCATGTTAGCAGTCAATTGTCACTTTATACTCTATCCAGATTCACGCCCCGGGTTATGGCTGATCAGTGAACCTTTGATCTGAACAAAGGTAGACAATAGCCTTTATCAGCGACAGAGATCTGTGCGATGGCTCTGTAAAGGCCAACCAGAGCCTGTTTATTTGTCTCTTAGTTCATGTCACAAAAATGCTTGTAACAATTTATTCCAATAATCGCTGGAACCATATCATAGGCGGATGAGCATCGCAGGAAGGCCATGTTCAATTCCCAATTCAAGGAATCTGGCTGCTCATTGTGGCAGACGACGAATTTGCTGTCCCATATTAATGAGGGATGAGAGTCACGATGCAGGTGAGAAGCTGTTGTCCCGTCCGTGTTCTCCCGAGGATTGTTGCTGAGGTTTGTCATCGGCTCGCGTTCGCTTTAGCTCAAGGCCGAAGGGGCGAGATTCTTTGGGCCGAAGAGCCCCGGATTTATCATCAACTACAGACCCACCCGAAGTATACTTCTTCGAAACATGGTCATATCAGCATTTGCCATGGATGAAAAGGCAGTCAATTATCTAGGAACAATGGGGGAAATTATCTAAAGCATCTCAAAAATTCACTCAACAATTTCAAACACTTTGATCTCAATTGACCAGCTATGGAAACTGTCCTCGTCATTGGAGCAACTGGCAATATCGGCGCCTCTACCGTCAAGGCTGCCTTGAACACGAAGCGTAACGTGCTCGCCATCGTGCGGAGTCAGGATTCAGCCGACAAGCTAGTCCGCCATATCGGGTCGCCTGACGGTATTGCGTTTGTTGAGGCCGATGTTCTCTCCGACACTGGTGTTCGAGGCGTTGTTGACCAGGTCCGCGCTGGCAAGCTGCCAGCTTTTCAGCATGTCTATTCCTGTGGTCAGTACTGTCCTAAGCCTGTTTTAGCTTCTAAGAAGTTTAACAATTCATCAGTTGGCGGCGAGTACAGCATGGTTTCCCTGAGGGACATCGCTACGGACCGGCTGCGCGCCAATATGAACTCCGCGTTTGAGGCTGCTTTTTGTAAGCTGCCCAGTCCATACACAACTTCAGCAATATTCTCTGACCGAGTCCTTTCAGTCGCCTACCGGGAAACCATCGACTATCTGCTGGAACAGAAGCAAGAAACAACATGGACCATCTGCACCGGGTCGCAAGGCGATCTAGCAATCTTCCCACTCCCAGCAATGACTCAAGGCGCCTTATTCTCAATGGCCACAGCCGGTGCTCGTGAGAATGCTGAGACGAACGTCCGCTTCAATGAGGTCTACCTCGGCTTCCGAGTTGAGGTTGATGAGGATGCGACGAGAAATGGGACAACAAGCGCCTCAAACTTTGCAGCGGTGTATGAGGCTATCCTGGCGCGGCCTGAGATTCGCAGTTCGCGGGTTTCGGTTAATTCTCATGAGGACCTGAAGGATATCAAGTTCGCTCGCAAGTTCTAAAGGTTTTGTTTTCAGTAGGGACGGAGATTGCTGGTGAGATCTCTACCGATAATTGCAATGCAAATTGTTACCGCATATTTCTCCTTGCGTATTTTGACCTGAGTAGCATCATTAATAGGCTGCGTCGGATATGAATAATCAATTCGATGCAGGTGGCCAGCTTGTTTGCTCCTCCAAAAAGTAGTAAGTATGGGGCGAGGCGGGAAAGATAGCTAGGCAACCCACTGAGGCCAGCCTTTTGGATCAAGGTTCCTTTTCCTCGCAGAAACGACGTACAGGTTTTGCATCTTCGCCTACTCCGTAGTAATGTCGTTCGTGTTTGAGAGGCACAGCCTTTGCAGCTAAGCAGTGCCGCTTTAAGCCAAACGGGTGGACCCGTGGATGTTAAGTCCGAGTCAGGTCCGCAGGTGATCTTCGGCATCTTCCAAGCTTCGAGCTCGAGCTTCCTTCAACGTCCAGCTCTAACGGACTTGAAAGTCTATATTGCTGCTGCCATCAAGATGAATACGCGGCAGATCATCGACGATTCCCAGGGCCCGTTCTCACGGTCCGCCACCTTCAACAGCGACAACTCTTGCTTCTCAGTCGGTTTGGAAGATGGGTTCTGCAGTATGTCGAGCTCCGTCGTATATATCATGCGCGCCGTGAACAAGTACTGACCCGATGAAGTCTTCAGCTCCAACCCATGCGAACTTAGGATGTCGAGAAGTATGTGTATCTATTGGTCGTCCTTTCTGTCCTTTGACGAGCGCCCCTCACTGACGGCGCAACGATCTAGGCTTCAACGCCGGGATAGGCCTCGCCGCCATGGTCGGTCAGTCAAACTACCTCGCGCTCGTCGGCGGCGGAAGAAGACCGCGATACCCGCAGAACAAGGTGCGCCAATACCTCCCGCTTACGGACTCGCGCTCACAGAACAAATACAGCTAGTAATCTGGGACGACGTGAAGCAAAAAGCCGCGATCACTCTCGAGTTCTCAACATCCGTCCTCGGCGTCCGGTTATCGAAGTCGCGAATCGTTGTCGCCCTGCTCAATAGTATCGAGGTGTGGGCTTTCTCCCGCCCGCCGGAGCGGCTCTTCATTTTCGAGACGACGGATAATCCGTTGGGATTGGCTTGTCTAGGACAGAAGCTACTGGCCTTTCCTGGGCGGTCTCCTGGACAAGTTCAAATTGTTGAGCTGGAGACGGGGAATGTTAGCATTATACCTGCCCATAGTACACCACTACGCGCTATGACTCTAAGTCCTGATGGGGAAGTTCTTGCAACGGCAAGCGAAGCGGTAAATTCTTTATTCCTAGGAGATTATTCATTGTCGGCTAACTGATCACAGGGCACTTTAATACGGGTATTTGCTACAAGTAATTGTGTGAGAATGGCTGAACTCCGACGAGGAGTCGATCACGCAATTGTATTTGCACTTGCCATCTCGCCGTCAAATAACCTATTAGCCGTGACTTCCGACAAGTCTACCCTTCATGTCTTTGACCTTCCCCATCCACGCAACAGTGCATATCGTAACCAGCAAGCATCGTTCTCCGATGAAGGAGTGAACAGAAAATGGGGTGTCCTCGGGAAGATTCCACTGCTACCGAGAGTGTTTTCTGATGTGTATTCATTCGCAAGTGCACACTTTGAAATGGGAGAAGACGGCTTGGGCCCTCTGCCACCGCTTGGCTCTGCTCTAGGACGGCCTCCGAAGGGTGTGATAGGATGGACGGATAATGACACCATGGTCGTCGTTGGCGCAGGTAGTGACGGCAGGTGGGAAAAGTTCGTTCTTCGCGAAGGTGAAGAGGGGAAGCGATACTGCATCAGAGAAGGCTGGAAAAGGTATCTGGGTGATGGGAGCTGAAGGAAACTTCCCCCCTTCCCCGCCAAGTTCGTCAACAACAAGAAATATGTTGTGTGGCCATTCTGACCATGGCCAACATCCGGCGCAAGCAACGGCAAGGCAGCCCCGCGTCCAAATTTTTTGCAACGATAGGAAGTACAGCATTGGGAGGCAGGTTGAATCTAGGTATCGCCCTGCCGGTCATCCATACACTACCGGCATCTGATATGGGGGCCTCGCCGCCTAGGCTTCAGTCCAAGAAAGGTCGCTAGTCGCAAGCATTCGATGGGTTCGTTGGGCTCTACCTTAATCGACGATGATCTCGTCTATCCCGCTCCCGGCGCGACGGTGATCGAGAACGCTCCGGAGTTCTATCTCTGTAGGACCTATCTCTTCGATCTCGCTCTTTGTAATCGCGGCTGCTTCTGTCTCTGGATCGCGAGCGTTCGTCGTCGCGTCGGTGGCGGCGATGGTGATGGAAATGGCGACTCGGCCTCTCGCGACCAATTTCCCGTCTTCGCGACGACTTTTCTCTCCTTGCTTCCTTTTCTACCGCCCGAGCCACTTCCTCCCGCTTCTCTTCGATGAGGAACTCCTTCATTGGGTCCTCCTCATCATGGTTCTGTATCAGCTCCTGCAATTCAATCTCCTCTTTGAGCAGCCGGAGTGGACGTGGCTCTCTGTCTTCACTTCCTCTCCTCTTCCGTCTTCTTCTCTCATTGTCCGTATCACCGTCGACCTCTTGAACGGCGGTCTCACCCATTAATTTGGCAACATTGTTTGTATCCTCCTCCTCATCGCGCTTCTTGTATCTCGTGTGATCCACGCGTAGTATCCTGCCCAGGACTGTCGCTCCACCCAGATTATCGACTGCGAGATCCGTACTGCGCTGATCCTCATATTTCAGAAAGGCAAAGCCTCGGCTCTTTCCTGTTTCTTTGTCGCGCACTAGATTGACGTGGACTGGTTCGCCGTACTGAGAAAAAATGGTGACAATATCGCCCTCTGAGAGATCGAAAGGGAGGCCGCCAATGTAGATGTAGGCCGTGTCGCGGTAATCGGCGTGCCAGGAAGCTTCGGGAGGACTAATTTTCAGTCAATAAGTGAATGCGCATCAAGGGTAGGGTAATAAAGAGCATACACAGCATTCTCTAGCTCGCGCTTGTTAAGCGCCTGAACCTGGCGAATGTTATTCATGATATCTTTCTTGCTTGGAAGGTGACGAAGAAAGAACGTTGAGCTCTGAAAGCCAAGCAATGACAGCTTCCTGGTCCGATCCGCTGGTATCGCGAATCACGTGATATATCTACCTCAAAGTGTTATTTGGTGATGAATGGTGGATCCAGGAGAGGACATAGAACAACAAGGACAAGGACACTTTCAACATGCTGAATAGTTCTGACCCCCGTCACTTAAGGACCGCCTGATATCACGAAATATAAAACTGCATCCGAATACCACGCCTTCACCACCATCAATCTCCAGACTCCGCGATCTCCGTTTCAACGCCGAAACACGTCCCCTGACCTGCTCCGCTTCCGCTTTCTGTACCGACACCACCGCCGCCCTCCCACCTGGTCAACGCGTCAAACTCCCCGAAGCTTTGAATACATTACTTGGGGCAATCTTGGATTTATCTGCGCCGACTGAGCGTGGATAAATTGGGAGCAAACAATGTCGACATCAAGTCAAAATCCGAAGAGATCCAGCACAGGAAATAACAGTCGCCCGTCGAGCAAAGATGGATCAAAGAAAAACATCTGGTCTTCTATGCTGGATAGCGCTGCGACCGGAAAGCGCCTGCCGGAGAAAAATCTCCTCGTATTAGGTACGGACCCCTTGAGCTCTACTTGAGTGATCACTGCTAACCCACCTTTTTCAGGAGGTACACCCGAAAGCCAGAGGGAGTTCCTAGAAGCCTATTCCGCAGACACTTCCGACCCCAGTTTATCAAATGAGCGCCGGAAAGCGAAAAGGAAGGTGCCTCCCGTCGCCAACCAGTTTGCTTTGGGATACACATATCTAGATGTTTTGGATGCGGACCAAGAAGGTAAGTTGTGGAATTCCCAATTTTACCCCTCAGCTAGGTTACGAATTGGAATCTGACATTTCGCCCTCAGATACATTGGCGCGCGTCTCCGCATACCTCCTCTCCGAACCTTCGTTATCCTTTGCTCCTCTCCTTAAACCGCTCCTGACGCCGCAGTCCATCCCCGAAACATCCGTGGTAATTCTTCTAGATTGGTCGGATCCTTGGACATGGGTACGGCGCCTTAGAGAATGGGTCCGCCTTTTGCGCCATGTACTTGTTTCGCTGGACGACGAGACCAAGGTTGTGATGGAAGAGAATATGACACTGTGGAGGGAGCGGAAGAAGGGCCTTGACGCCAGCTCCACAGGGACACAGGCATCCAACTCCGGATCCGTGGTTTTAGGTCCTGGAGAGTGGGATGAGGAGCTGGGGATACCTCTATGTGTGGTTTGTCAAGGAGTACGTACGCCTCACTACCCAGTGGTGACGACAGGTGCTAACATTGATTGAACAGACGGACAAGATGGAGAAGCTAGAGCGCGATCACGGCTGGCACGAGGACGAGTTCGACTTCATCCACCAGTTCTTGCGAACATTACTGGTAAAACGTATGAACTCCTCTCCGCGCGAATCGAACTGAATCTAACTGATGCAGATGGCGCGTCCCTCATATACACCAAGCCTTATAACGCAAACAACCTTCATATCGTCTTACATTCCCTTCTCGGCATACACTCTCTGCTGAAGAAGTTGTCGCTAAAAGCGTCATTCATCGAACGCGATAAGATTCTAATTCCCACTAACTGGGATTCATGGGCGAAGATCCGAGTTATTCGAGAAGGATCCAACATAGAGGGCATATCGACAGCTTGGTCTATTGAAATCCAGGATCCACCCGAGCCATTGACAAACGGAAACGACAAAGTTCAGGATGAGAACGCTGAAGAAGACGACGGAACAAGCGCTGTAGCGATATACGAGCAGACCATTCAAGATCCCAAGCGAACGACATTGTTAGCTTACCCCGGTAGCCAACAAAGCGGGAACAAAATCGAGGTCGAAACATCCGATATGCAGGGCTTCCTAACGAAGCAGCTGGAAGTTCTGGAGCAGCTGAAGATCGAGGACGAGAAGGACCGAGCGGCCAAGAAGACGCCTCAGCTAGAGATGTCTCCATTAGAGGATAATAGCCGGGTGAACGAGCATATCGGCCCGGTGCAATTTAATATGGGCGGTATCCAGGTGGACGCTGATGACATGCTTCAGAAGCTCAAGGTATATTCCCAACCTCTTCACGATGATCATGATGGGGACCACTCTAATTACCTTCTGCACAGGACCGAGAAGCCAGTCGAACCCAGCGAAAGGACCCCGTCACTTCACCAGGCGACGAAAAAGCACACAACCAAGCTCTAGCAAACTTCTTCGCGGGTCTAGTCAAGAAGCCCGGCGGTAGTCCCCGCGGAAGTCCCTCGGTATAATACTATCCCTCTGCCTGATCACTTTGCCTTACTTCATCTTCTTTCCCATTTATGTTGGAAGTACATCGGAGTTGGACGGAAGTCTTTGGTTCCGTTTCTCATTGCAAGTGGTCTGGTTTCTTTGCCACTACACTGTAACAGTTTTCTGGCGACTGGTACACTTCATTCGTTTAGTACCTACATACCCCAGTACGCATGCATCTCTTTTTCCTTTCAAGTTCAGTCCCTTTTGATTGTCGATGGTTAGCGTAGATACCTCAGGCTTTTCTAGTACATTTCTTTGGCGAGGGAAAGGATGATGTGATAGTCTGCTGTTGCAACTAAATCAACCATATTTAAATCGAACATTCAGATATGAACTCTAAAGTTTACATAGCAGCCTCACTGGCCCTTATGTCTACCTAGCTGGAGCAAGCTACTGACCACCTTATTCTACCAGATTTAGGGTAGTCGTTGAGGTCAGCATCGTCGACATCTACAGCACGTGATTTAGATAAAGTGGGTATCAGGCCCACATACTTAATCGGGAAAAGCCTCACCACGACCATCGAAGCCAGCGTGGTGTAACTGGTGACATACTCCTTGGATGCGACAAGCCTTGTTAAAACAAGGGCCAGGGGAGCTACAGGTTCGAGACCTGGAGCTGGTCCTTTTCTTTTTTCTTTTTTCTTTTTTTTTGCTTCTTCGAGTTTGGAATGCGGAATTGTGCCGTGCGAATGGTTGGGTTTTTTTGTTTTTGGGGAAGCGAAGTATATATATCAGAAAGAAAAACGGCATACTACCAACTTCACGATAGGTCCCCTACCCTCTGCTTTTCACCAATTCTGAATAAGCGGCATATAGCTATACCGATATAATATATATACTACACAATCGAACGCATGGTTGGTGAAAGACGTCACGAATCTACCACCCCTCCCAAACCCTATCCGGCAACACAGTCCTCATGATAGCCCAATGCTCCAGCGCCCCACGATCCTGATACTTATGCAACCGATTAACCTCCTTATCATGCAGAACCTTCCTTCCGCCCTGTTCAACGACCTCGAATCGGGCCGCATCAACCTCATGCTTCGGCAACAAATACCTCGCGCGGAATCGACTGCCTAGAAAATCGGCGGGGACGGGGTCACGGAAGATCAAGGGGAAGGAAGGGGACTTTGTGCAAAAGATAACCATGTTTGTGAAGTCGGGCCCGACTTCGGAAGAGGCTTCTTCGCGGAAGAGACGGCAGGTTGGGAAGATGGATTTTATGGTGCGGATTGAGAGGGCGGTTGGGTAGAGGGTTAGGTCGCCGGCGTAGTTCTGGTGGTGTTATTGGTTAGTGATTTCGAGAAAAGGGGTTCTTGGCTTGGGTGTTGTCCAGTTTAAGGAAAGAGAGAGGCGGGACGTACGAGAGCGATAACGCCGTCGTCCTTGAGCAGGGCATGTAACCCGCTAATAAACTCATACGTGAAGAGCTCGACAGGCTCAGCGCCACCAGTGAAGACGTCGTGGACGATGTAGTCGTACTGCTTTACTTGAGGCGCGGACTTAGCCCGGTCGACGAAGGCGCGAGCGTCTTCGATGACGGGGGTGTGGTTCGATGGAAGACCAAAGTAATCCTCTGCGAACATGTGGACGATGGGGTCAATCTCGACGATTGTGGTGTCGATGCCGTGCGCGATGAGAGCGCCAGGAGTTGTGCCGATTCCGAGGCCGCTGGATTCCGTTAGTTGATGGTTTGCTCTTGATCTCTTGAGGTATGGAGGCAGGGACATACATGACGAGTGCGTTGGTTTCGGCATCTACACGAGGAGCGCCAGTAGCTGTCTCAACAAGACGGACGGCTTCAAGCATGGTAAAGACTGCATAGATGGGGTCCTTCACGGTGGGAGGGGTGTAGTTGGGGCGTTTCTTGAACCACTGGCCGCCCAGGAGACTGTGGTCGCACCTCATAACCCGGAAGCCATCGTCGAGGTTGTCCAGGACCGAAACATAGCCGGTCGTGGAGTCTTGACGTGCGACGAGAGCGAAGCCTTCCTCGGCAAGGGCATTGTTGAGAGCCGTAGTCGTATATCCCAGTGGCAGATGCTCGTTGGTGGTGAGGGAGAACAACAAGGACGGAATAGCCAGTAAGAGCGCCTTAGACGGGATTGCAGCAGTATATAGAATGGGGATCAGAATCTGAAGACCCGCACGGCTAAGAAAGACCGTCGACCCAATAGCCCTAGACAGGAACGCTTTGATCAGGTGCTCGCTGGCAGAGTAGACGACGTAGGAACCGAGCAGGGGGATATGCTCTGCCACAAGATCGCCATGCTGGTTGAGATTCAGGCCAGACTGCACCAGTTTACCAGCACAAGCCACGGAAAGTAAGACGAGGGGGTACAAAGCGAGCACCTCAGTAATCACCGGGCCAGTAGGATTCCCGAGCGCGGAGCTCTGCTGTGAAACGAAGTACTGGAGCACGGGCAGCCAGAAAGCTAGCACGGGAACCGCATAGACGGCCTTGCGGCAGGACAGACGATGGATATGCTCTTTTGCAAACCAGCCTGCTGCACCAGCGATCCCAACCCCGTAGCCGTGGAAGATATGCGACGGGGTTGACCCGTAGACGGGAGCAAGGGTCAAGAGAAAGACGTAGGAGTAGAACGCCGCAAGGACCAGCAGGGCCGCGCCGACGGTCAGCTGCCTCTTTGGCTCTTGCTCGTAGATGCTCCTGAAAGGGGCCATAACTTCTTTCAATTGTTCAAACTTAGGGAAAGCTTCTGGCAGGTGTCAATTCTGGATTTCCGGCCACGGCATAGCTGGCAAATTATATTGCCAAGCATGTGGGGAGATATGAAACAACAGGAGACTCTTACATGTCCCCTTGATGGCCAATCAATATAAATTGATTTGAATATATATATAGGCCGAACAAAGCATGCAGTCTTGATCAACGGCCGTTGCGACAAGCAATGATTTGACAGATTTTGACAGCGCGGAGTTGATAAATTTGCCGCCCGCCGCCGACTCCATTCCATCTCCGCATCATCACCACCTCACCTCACCTCACCCCTCAGTACTAACCATCATCATGCCTTTCTTCCCAATGGGCACTGGCATCCAAGACGGGCGAAATGGCGCACCGAATGAGTTCCCCACCACAAATGAAGAAGCCCCATCCGCCTCCGCAACGCTCGTCAAAAACCGCCGCAAACGCTACCTAGACCTCCACCCAGAGTACTTCTCTGCAGACCTCGAGCTAGCCGGTCCGCATACTCTACCATGATCGCACAACTGTGCAGGAGCTAATTCACTCAGACCCCCTTCTCTACGACCGCCTCATCCGACGCTTCCAAACCTCCGCCGAGCGCGAAGCCGAAGGTCGGCGCAAGGGCTTCTCCGGCGTCCTCCAATCCGACCTCCTCCGGTCCGAAGCGAAAATAGACGCCCTGAGCCATCCCGATCCACATGCGCTCTTCACATACGCGCGTGGTCCCAACGGGGAGATACTTGCTGAGGACCGTGATGAAATTCCGAGGTCTAGAGAGGAGGGAGAGGCCGCTTGGCGGTGGGAGATGACGATGAGGTTTCTTCGGGGGGAGGATGGAGATTTTGATTACAATACTGTTGATGGGGATGAGGGGCTTGATGAGAGTGCGGATGAGATGGAGAAGTGGTTTGATGATGAGGAGCCGGAGTGGGTGGTCGATGGGCAGGACGAGGGAGGTGATGTGAGGGAAAGGTTGGCGGGAGAGACTGGGATTCAGGACTTTTGATGGGGGCTAGTCCCGGGCTTCTAATGCACTCGCTCATGCGAGCTCTCTCGCCTGGTCTCTCGCAGCTGCCCGTCGCCTAAGCCCGACTGCTTTGTCCTCGAACAGAACTTAACCCCCACCCGGCGGACAAATCGGCAAGTCATTGAGCTACCCTGACGAGCCTGTTCACTTGCGGATTCAGCGGCTTCGATCTCGGTCCATATTGGATGTCCCCACGGTATCTAATCATTCTGAGGAGCACCAAGCAGCTGTGGGAAGACCATATATGCCCAAGAGACTACCCTCCGCGCGCACGTCGAGTGGCTGGAACAAGGCCAGTTTTCGATCAATCTAGGACAAGCAGCCTCAACTGAGGACCAGCATGCCGTTATTGACCTCTTTGGCCCATGAAATCTGTGCAGGCGGCATATGCTTCGGTGCACACGCATACGGAAACTTTCACGTGACGGATGTTTCATCTAGGCTTATCAGGTGCTCTTTCGTGGGCACCTCTGGGTCTCGTCTTCCAGATTAGTGAGGCGTCTGCGCAGGTCGCTCCTTCCATTACGGATCTCATTGCTCCTTCCTCCGGAGAAGTCCCCTCCGAGTCGCACCTTCCCACCTGGGTCGACCGCTCCTCCTTAAATTCTACCGCGGGTCGTGCCTTCCCTTGGTTCTAGCCAAAGTCTTCCTCTTGCGGAGATAGCGGCGTTATGTTGCCGACGTGACGAGGGCGAACTCCAACTCGGGATTCCAATTTGAAACTGAGCGAAGATAGGGCATGCGATAAGACTCATACGAGTATGATATTTGTCATATTTAACGCAAAACGCCTCACTGGCCTTGGCCTCCGGCTTCGGTGTCCTCTCGAGTTATACCCGGGCAGTGTCAGCCATGACCTTTCAGTCTAATATAATCTGTATCGGACAGCACCGCAGCCCTACTATATCCAAACGACTTCTTTCTAATGATTCTAAACCAGTATATACAGCTCCTGAGTAATTCAGTTCGCCAATCATTCATCGACCATGGCCAGGAGCTCCCTAGCAATTAATGATGACCACCAAGAAGCCTAACCGCCGTCTCCCTCAACCTAAACTTCTGAATCTTCCCACTCGCCGTCTTAGGAAAAGACTCGCCAGCCTCCAAGAAGAAGATATACTTCGGCACAAGATGCCCACTCAGCTTCTCTCTGACAAACTCTTTAATCTCTCTCCCTACCTGATCATCCTTCTCCACGTCCCGCTCCTTCAGTAGCACGAACGCCGCTACGACCTCTCCGTAGTGTGCGTCTGGTACACCGACCACACTAACGTCCGCGACACCGGGGAATGTCAACAGACAGTTCTCGATCTCGAGCGGGTGGATGTTTTCCCCGCCGCGTATTATCAGGTCTTTGATTCGGCCTGTTATGCTGATGTACCCGTCTGGGGAGAGGGAGGCTTCGTCGCCGGTCTGGCCATCATGTGTTAGTTCGCTGGTTGGCTTGAGGGCGAAATAGGTAGAATAAGAGCAACATACATGCATCCAGACCTTCCCACTTTTATCCGCCCGCATAACAAGCCTCGTCTTCTCCTCATCCCCCCAGTATCCCTTCATCAAGAGATACCCAGAGACTGCAAGTTCGCCGCGGGCCCCAATAGGCAGAATAGCATTATGATCCGACGGATCGACGACCTTCGCCTCGACATGTGGCATGAGTCGGCCGACCGTATTAATTCGTTTATCAATTGGGTCATCTGTCGTCGTCATCGCAGAAACGGGACTCGTCTCCGTCATCCCGTAGCAGATAGTCAGTTCAGTCAGGTTAAGTGTTTTATGTAATTTCTTCATTAGCTCGGCGGGGATGCTTGACCCCGCTGCTATGCCGGTCCGGAGATACTGGAACCCCTCGTACGGGATTTGTCCGGATTCAAGGAGGCCTAGTTCCTCGAGGAACATTGTGGGCACGCCGTAGAGGGCTGTGCATTTCTCTTCCTGGACAGCGCGGAGCGTTGCCGTGGCGTTGAATGCTTCTGTTGGGAAGACAATAGCGGCTCCGTGTGTGGCTGTCGCCATGTAGCCTAGTACAGATCCGAAACAGTGGAAGAGAGGTGGCGGGCAGGCGACGATGTCGGATGCTGTGAGGCGCATCCGGTCGCCGATTTGGGACCCGTTGTTGAGGATGGATTGATGCGAGAGGCAGGCTGCTTTGGGCATGGCGGTTGTGCCGGATGTGAATTGGATGTTTACTATTTCGTGTGGAGAGAGATTCTGAGGGGGTAGGGTCTGGCTGTCGGAGATGTTTGAGGAATTTATGGAGGGGTAGGATGTTAGGGCTTCGAATGCCGAGGTGTTGATTCGGCCGGTGGAGTTGTCGACGAGAATGATGTTTTGGAGTGTTGGGACGACGTCGGATTCGAGCTTTGGCTTGCTGAGATCTGGGATGAGGTGCTTTAGCAGAGGCAAGTTACTCCGTGGTTGCTTTCTTGGGAGGTTCGACTCGGTGCTTATGATCATATGGCTTGTGCCGAGGTGGCTAAGTGCTGCGACGACTTGAGTTGCGTTGAAGGATGGGTTGATTGGGACCTGGTCATATTAGTACTCCAGTAGACCAACGAAGACTATCAATTGGGAAAGTGAACCTACCAAGATAGCCCCAAGCTTAAACAGAGCGTACGTCACCTACACAGTGTAAGCGTTTGTCAACCCAAACATTGTTCCATCACATACAGTAGCATGCTCCATAGAATTTCCCAGCATAACCGCAACACGATCTCCCTTTCGGACTCCCACAGATTCTAACCCGCGGGCGAGTGCATTGCTCCTCGCTTCCAGGCCGGCGTAGGTGACTCTGTCATTCTGGTGCTTGGAGATGACACTATGCTGTTAGCTTATTATCTTACAGTCAGACAGGCAGAAGGAACCCACGCTGTTCTATCCCCATACGCATCAACTATACTGGCAAAGTGTTCTCCGATTGTGGACTCTATGAGTGGCGGCTATAGAACGTCAGTGACATGCTCGGCATCGAGAGGCTGGCTAGTTTTGTTCACCTCTGTCGGACCCCGTGCGTAGCTCTGAGTAAGTAAAGTGCGTCCGAGGGAGGCCGCAAAAGACCGTCTGCATACTACCCGCGGGAGTCTTTGTAGGATGCCTCTGAGACACAACATTGGTGGACAAGACATAGCGTTATTGCTTAACAGCCTGGCCCATTCTATTATATAACGCAGGATCGTGAGAGTGAGGTTTAGGGAGCAGAAGGCCTCGAGTTCGCCTGGTCTCTGCTTCTGCTGCTGTCGCGTGCAGCAGGGGATGGATATACTCCGCAATGCGGGGAATCAAGGGACAATTGAGGATCAGGAGCAGGAATCAGTGATTTAGAGCAATAAGTATAGGTGGTATTCTGATCAATGGATGGAAGTGTGCCAAAAGTCGAATGAGAGAAGGAAAAGAACTGATCTTTCGAAGAGAGAGTTGCTGTCGAGGGAGTGCAGGTGATCTGCGGAGAACCCCCTCACTGAACCAGACACTGCGGGGTTGCTGCATCTCTGCCGTACGTACGTCTACACCTGCTACTGCTTCTTCCTCTTCTCCTTACTCAGACAATTATCCTCTCCACAGAGACACTCCCGTCGAGCCCAGTACTCCGCCCCATAATGCACCGTGATATCCTCAAACGCATTGATATCCCGCACCGCCTCAACCGTCATAACCGTGCGACTCCCCACAGTCCGCGCGTTGAACTTCGTCGACGCCCTGCAGCTATGAGCAAGGTACCGCGTCCAATTGCCGTACCTCTGCGGTGAGATCATAGCAACAGTTTCGTCACCTCCATTCTCCGAGACATGGACGAGCGAGTACACCTGATCATCGTCGTAATCGGGCGGGTAGAGCTCCCCGGTGAATTGGCCCAGGATATCCCCCTTTTTGAAATTCGCCAGCGCGCGCACACCAGTGCCTGTTATCGGTCGCTCAACAAGCTCAACGAGGCTTCCGGCTGAGAAGTCCAGCTCGCAGTTGCAGATCTCGTGAGACCCGCAGATATCGCATTTCCCGTCGCGGGGACCCCGGATCGTCGGGTCTTGCGGGTCCATCTCATTCTCAGCATCCCAATTCCTGGGATCAAAAACAGACTGGTCGATGTGAATCTGCGCACTTCCCTCGAACCACGGCCTGCGTATCTTCCTATCCACGCCCTGCACGATATGATGCGGATGCTGCTCCCACATCTTCCGAACCGGCCTCAGCGCCTCCTCTACCCCTGCGATGCCCAAACCCGCATACTTGGCCAGTTGACCGCGCCAATCGAGGTTCCTGGACCGCACAAAGACCTCCAAGCTCCAGGAATTCTCTTTAACTTTCTCCAAGAAATCCCGCCATATCCCGCCGTGCCGGATCTCCCTCACGGCTCGTCTGAAGCCCTCAGCCGCCACGACGATCGAGAGCACCTTCCACCCGAAGGTCTCCTTGAACTCACTGAGCCGACGCAGCGTTCCGCGCGGATCATAGCCCTCGTATCGCTCTGGATTCAGACTATGCCCGACAACTTGATCAAGTAGGATTGTAGCTTCCCGGAACTGGAGACGGTAGTAGCCGATTTTCTCCTCGTCGAAACCCCAGTGTAATGTCGCGCGCTGGATACAGAGGTAGTTGATATCGAAGTAGATCGAGGCGAGGATGTCGGTAACAAGTTCATGAACCTTATGCTGGACTTGGACGGGGTAGTTCGACAAGGATGATTTTCGCCTCTTGGTACCCTGGCTTGGAGCCGGAGCGTCGGCTTCAGAGGCGTCGTTGTCGTCACGGGAACGCTTTCGGCATCGGTAGATGTGCACTTCTGGGGGCGGCGGTAAAGACGTTCGTTCCGGTCGAGACATGATGATGTTTAACGTATGGTGTTGTTGATGCTCTCTGCTCTGTAGATTGGCAAAGAAAGGTAGGCTGGGAAGAGCGAGACGCCACGGTTAAATACTCACCCCATTCATAGCAGTAAGTCTTGCCCCGTGCTCTTTGAACAATGAAATCTTCAAACACATAAGGCGAGGTGTTCTTTATTGACTTGTTTCATGTCCTCTTTGACGATTACCACTTGCTTGAGAATTCGTCATCTGGCTGGTGGTGTTGGTTCGGCTTCTTTGTTTAGATGCACCCGTCGTTCAGTTTGCGTGGCACATGAGACTAAAGTCATGAGGCTCAGCTAGGCATTTTCATATCAGAAAACGGAAGTAGGGGTCACCGTGTTGTGGGTTCGTTAGGATGATGACGAGACTTGGTGTTTTGGACCGGCCGCTCGCTCATCGATTATCATTCCAGTGTAATTTCGGTATGTCTCTTCAACCCTGGGGTGCAGCCTGCTACAGAACAATCCCCACAGTGGTTATATCTGGGTATATAGTCGCAAAGTGAGTTGATGGACGGAAACACTGCGCGGCTATGCATACTTTTAGACTATGGTCCATCAGTGACTTGTATACAAAGTATTATCTCAGGAAAAATCCACCCGTTTGGCGCCAATAAGTTGGATGAAACCCACTGACATGCAAAGGGTCGATGAATGCTATTGATACGTCTAGACTGGAGTGCAAAGTTCGCGTTGCATCTATTTAAATCACTGCCCAAGACGTCTCTAGTACTCCGGGACTCTCTACCAGTCATCCAGGTCCAGGAGAGAGACCTCTGGCTCTTTAGGCTTCTGTTGGTTGACATTCTCACCCAACACCCCATTCTGCACCTCTAGACCTGATTGCGTGCGCGGAGTAGTGTCGGACTCTGGTTTGTCTTCCAGAGCTCTCTGCTCCTGCTTAACTTTCTTTTCAAGGTATGCATCGTGCTCCTTGGCCCCTCCTTTCGCATAATCCTGGTAGCTTTTGACGGGCCTGCGCTCGCTGTCTAGTCTTTTCTCAGTCGCAGTAGCAACCCAGCCACACCCGACTCCGTTGCCAGTTTGTTCGGCGAGGGCTTCGAGACGGCGACTTTCGGGACAGTCGCAGCGACATGTATGCGCTGTTGAGCAAGGCGCCTTACAGATATGCTTGCAGGGCAATTGGTGGTTGCAAATTTTGTTGCATTGGACTTGGTCGTGGGGGAAGCTTTGAATTGTTAGGGTTAGTCTTATCCTGTCAGTGTTGGTCGAGATTATTCTTACCTATGGCAGCGCATAGTACATTTATGTCCGCAGTTGAGTTTCTCGCCGCATGCGAGCTCGCAGCCACCGTTTAGCTTCCTCCAATCGGCTGGGTCTGGTCTGAACGTTAGTATAAGCCTTGATGATAGAATGACCTTACGAGACAACCGACCTTTCACATAGGTCTTGCGCTTATGATTTACGCACGTCAACGGCAGCTTGTCCCCAATTCGAGGCTCGGGGTTTTTGTTGCCTAGGACCCGAAGAACTTGCGCCCAAAGCTGGTCAGCGATAAGTAGATCTTGATTGCCGAACATGTAAAAGCCTCTCCGGGCTCGAGAAAGCGCAACGCAGACTCGGTTCGCTATTGACACGAACCCGAGTCCCTTCCTGCCATTTCTGACAAGAGAGAGAAGTACCACCTCGTTCTCTTCGCCCTGGTATGAATCGACCGTGACCACTTTCACGTAGTGCCCTTGAAGATAGGAGTGATTCTTCATCAGCTTCAGAATCCTCTTTCGCTGTCCGTTATAGAAGGTGAGGACCGTAATGCCTTTCACGGGAACGTTGTTGAGAACCAGGTAGACGAAGAACTCGACTATCATGTCGGCTTCTTTTTCGTTGTATTTTGAGGCATTGTCATCAAGGCTCTCAAACCAGTCATGAGAAAACAAAAATGAGCGAATGCTTCCCATCCCTGGCACCTCTTCGCGTGATTTGACCAAATCATGATCTTGCAGCGCCCCGTAGATAGGCGTGATCAGCTGGCTGATCTCGGGCGCCATTCTTCGCTGGCGCTGGAGGGTGACGTAGTTCATCCCATTATTAACGAGGCGTTCAAACATGGACACATCCAGGTAGAAAGGGTCTCCTTCTAGGTCTTGAACTGCGCAATGTCCACGCAATTGCTGATGATCGCCGACGAGAATTAGCTGCTGAAGCGAGTCCATGCATGCCGCAGCTATAGGACCCTCGATTGCCTCTGCTGCTTCTTCAATGAGGACTATTCTCGGTTTCAAGCTCGAAATGAGTGCTCGATACTTGCTCAGCCCGGTCGTTGTCATACCGAGCACCTTTGCGTTCTGAAGGAGGATATGGTCCCCTTCCCACCTGCCAATCTGTGTCTTTTTACAGTTCTCAGCGTATTGCGCAAGAAGCTCCCGAAAGTCGCGCAGGACCTTTGCCTTCAGTTGCTTGCAGAGATCGTTATAGACTGAACCGCGATGTTTCACTGGGATTTTCCACATATCCTCATAGTCCAGGTAGTTTGAGCGACCAGGTCCAGCGTCCGGTAGGCTAGTTCTTCCGAAATAGCCCTCCCGGAGATTCAGATACGGGCCTTTGAGAGCTTCGGATTCATCATCGCCGTTTAGACCCTGCTCTGCCTCCAGTTCTTTCAGTTGCTCGTACTCGAGATCCACCTCATCTCCACTGAACCCAAAGCTTTCCACCGTGTACTTGACTTCGAATTCGACGACTTGATCTCCAAGCCAAGCCACCAAAGGATCAGCTTCATTGCCCTCTTTACCAGCGCTTACCCAACGCTGCGCTTCCTTCTCGAGGATATCGCATTGCCTGGCTGTCAAGAGGCCGTGCTTCTTAAAGACCATGGACGAAATGGGTACATCGGAGCTTGCCTCATTGAACGGCTGTAGGACCTCCGAGATACTACCGAATAATCTTTTGCTGTGCTTATAAGCGTTCCCGAGAGTGCCTCCAGCAATGTTTGGTGTGGGCTCGCTGCGTCGAATTTCAAACAATGTGCGCTTTTTGATCTCTGGGTCACTGCTCCTGGCGCCCAGACGAACATACTGTTTCTCAAAGCGAGAAACATAGGTCAGGAGTTGATCTAGGGCATGGTTCGTTTGAGAGGTGACAATGATCGGGGGATCATCGGGCTTCATGTTCGCAAGCATAATCCTCAGAGCAAGAACAGAGACGTATGTCTTGCCGGTTCCCGGAGGGCCTTGGATGATAGCAAGCTGCCTTGTGAGCATCTGCTCCAAGGCTGCCCACTGGGTTGCATCCAAGTCTCCAAGCGGTGACTTGGGCCACGGTCTCAAGACATTAATCTTCTTGTTCTCCTTCGAGTCAAGTATGGCGGTCTCAATCTCAAGAGTCGGGTTCTCCTTGACGTATTCGGGGGGTATAGCCTCGCGATTAAGCGAGCAGATGTGATCGGAAAGCGGAAATCTATATTTTCAAGGGTGTGAGACAACACATAGAACCTGACAATAAAGATCACCAACCTTTCTTGGCTCAGCTTCTGTAGAGCTGTCATGGTATGCCTAGAGGCCTCGTAATAGCCCTGCTTCGCCTCGACCATGGTCCATTCGAGCTGCGGATCGAAGTCAGCATCTGCGGGATTTGCGAAGAATATATCAACTTCTGGTGGAGAAGATTTCACGCCGTCGAGAGGTCTGGCAGCAATAATTGCAATAACACATTTCGTCTTGAATGCATCGTCCACCGGGAACAACGCAACCACCGAGCCACTGACCAAGCGTTTTGAATGTTCCCAGGCTATATTCCTCCCCGCTCTATTTGTCGAAAATCGAAGTCGAAATGCTAGTCCTCGGCGAGCAAACGTCAATCCTACAACGTAGACCTGCGAAGGTCAGTTTCGGCTCAACAGGCCAGGGACGGATCAGACAAATTACCTTCTCGTAGATGGCTACAGAGTTATTGTCATTCATATCAGGGTTCATCCTGAAAATGGCCACAGAATCACGCAAAGGCGCAACTGCGTCCTCCCTGAGAAGGTCATAGTGGGCCTTGAGATAGGTACCTTTTGATTCCCACGGCCCTTCGAGCTTGTTTGGCTGCAAGTCCACGAACTCTTCGTCGCTACCGAGGATCTCATCCGAGGAAGGAACTTCGGGCTTCAGAAGCCAGGGCTCTAGAGTGGTATCTGGGTCTTGTGCGGGAGGCTGAGAGAAGTAGTTGCTAATGTCTTCGGCCGCAAAGGCAACAGTACGTGGGTTCAGGCTTAGAGCCGTCTGCTTGAGTTTCTCGTGACAGTGAGAATTGAGCTCGTCTTCCAAGAACATGCTTGACGGGAAGCAAAGTAGTGATTTCAAAAGAGATGTTCTCAAAGACGAGTGAGAAGAGATGCAGGAAGGCAAAGAGGCGGTTGAGGGGAGATGACCGAAGGACGCAAACGGTGGGAAGCAAGCAAGCAAACGAGACATGCGCGGTTGGCCATGGCCACTATGTTGCCTTCACCTACTATTTTCCTCATCACTTTAACCTGCTCACTCACCTCAGTGTTACTGTTGAGATGAATGTCACTCCTCAATCTTTCCCATGTCGCAGCACAGCACATTGTGTTGCCTATCATACACTGGTTGCCTTCCTGGCTACCCAGGAACAATATCTCCCATATTTCTAAAGGTCGCTTCTTTTTCAAATACTCAGATATACGCAATGCCAGAAATGGAAGTTTTGTTCTGGTTGTGTCTATTCTCCAAGCAACGCAACCGAAGCAATGTATATCTGAGAAGCTAACCGGATTTGGAATGTTTCATCCTCAGGCAGCAATGCGGGCTGGCAACGTGACTGACGTCGGAACAGTGAATGCGATCGCGTGGTTGAAAGGCGACCGAGTCTGCGCCCGAGTACGAGTGACTCCTTTCAGGTCCGTCCATGTTAACGGGCCCTTTGTCTCGCTTTCTCTCTCGAGTGCGCCATCTATTTATAAACACGGCGACCATCGCGCCGGAGCCATGAGGGTCTGATATCCCTACCACCCCTACCCGACGTCGCAGACGCAATAAGGCCGACTGCTGCAAGGGAAAAGCAACGCTAAGCCTCTCGCGAATCTATCCTTGTCCGATATCCGGTCGGATTGTTTCTAGCCGGTTAAATATCCGGGTTCCGAGACACAATGGCCTCTATAGTAGAAGATGAGGACGATCGAGACCTCGCAGGTGAGCTTTGTCGCAAATTGTCTCACAGATTCAAGCGCTGACTGACTTGTCGCCACGCCCTAGGCTCGCAGGATGGGAGCTCGGATAACGAAATGGACGACACTCTCAGAGATGCTGACGAGGGTGGAGGCGATAATGAGCCGGATATGGACGCGGATGGCGACGCCGACGACCAGGATGCAGACAGCCCGTCGAATGCGAGCCATGCGTCAGAAGGCCCCGGGGTAGCCCCCCAACAGAACCAGGATACGACAGTACCTCCTCCGGTCCCGAACAATGCCTCGCCCGACCTTCTCTCCGTCTTCCATCCGAGCGTACGTCCCGAATGTCTCACGGCTTCCAGCTACGACATAGTTCCCACGACGGCCGCGCCGCACAGTACTTCGATCAATGCCATAACAGCGACTGCAGACATGAGATGGGTCTTCAGTGGAGGTTCAGATGGATACGTACGAAAGTTCAACTGGGTGGATTCGATCAACAGTAAGCTCATGTTAACTGTTGCGCAACGGCATCCGTTCGTGGACAGTGTAGTAAAGGCGGGCGTTGTCATGACCTACTGGGAGAACATGGATGGCAACGCGTTATCGCCAGTGTACTCACTGGCCAGTCAAAGCGAAGGCCTTTGGCTGTTGTCCGGCTTGCAATCAGGCAGTATTCGATTACAGTCGATACGGCACGACGAAGGCAAAGAGATCGCATTGCTACAACAACATAATTCGGCGGTATCCGTCCTGTCTTTGACAGCCGACGAGAAATCTTTACTTTCCGGCGGTTGGGATAAACGGATATTCGACTGGGATCTCAATACAGGGCAGACCAGGCGCGACTTCGGATCGAGCGCCGGACAGATTTCAACGATTGAGCTACGTCCGGAATCTACACTGCCTATCCCCAGAGACACTTCAGAACATCAACAACCGAACGGAACTTACTCTTCCAACAATGAAGCGATCGCGGGCAACAGTTTTGACTTTATGGACACCTCAAACGACCAGGGCGACAATGGTGCTGCAAACCCGCAGGCGGAATCACCAGCAGATTCGCTCTTCGGAGCAGCCGACTCACTATTCGGCGACGCGGATGGCACAGCCGGAACAAACGCCTTTGGCGTAGATGACGACGATGAGTTCGGAAAAGCGCTTGCCAACGGTGCCCTCCCCGACGCCGATGCACCTGGAGAACCAGATGCGACGCAGCAAAACGGCCTTTTCGACACAACCTTCTCTTCCAACGATGCTGGTGGCATCGGCTTAAATACCCCTATAGCCACCCAACCGCTAGACTCGCAACCAACAGAAACACCGAATCACCAGCCCCAACCGCAACCCTTAGCCAACGGCCTGCCTCACGCCGAAGAACTAGAACCGCCCTCCCAAGACCAAGAACAAGCCCAGGAATCGCCTTTCGAAGCAACCAACGTCACCGATAATACCTTCCTCGCTGCGTCAATAGACGGCACCATCAGAATATGGGACCGTCGCCAACCATCCGCCATTGCCCGCATCACCCCCCACAACTCGCCGCCCTGGTGCATGAACGCTTGCTGGTCTCCAGACGGGAACTACATCTACGCCGGCCGTCGAAACGGCACAGTCGAAGAATACAGCCTGCACAAGGGTCTACGCGAGCCCGAGCGAATATTCAAGTTTCCGCAGGGGAGTGGGCCCGTTACGGCTCTCAAGGCTATGCCGAATGGCCGGCATCTTGTTTGGTAAGTTACTAACAAACCCCCCCTTCTTCCCCCCTATTCCTCAGTAACTCAAAGCGCATTGGCAAACTCTGCTCTAACACTCTCATTAATTTACAGCGCATCCCACGATATCCTCCGCCTCTACGATCTCAAACACGAACAAGCAACCCGCCACTCAACCGTCCCGTTCCTCATCATCCCGGGCCACCGTACAGGAACAGTCTCGCAACTGTACGTCGACCCGGCGTGTCGGTTCCTGGTCTCAACGAGCGGGAATAGAGGGTGGGAAGGAAGCACCACGGAAGTGCTGCTTGGGTATGAAATTGGTGTTCCTAGTGCTCGATAATGATGGAATGGATACCTTCTGGGTTGAATGGGCTCGACTTGCATTCTGAGAAGAGGTAGTGCGATGTATGTGTATTATACAGCTTGTTCTATTTGCTTTTACATACGGCCGCCAGTTAGGTACTAGGCAGGTCGTGGGTGTTCTGTTATTTGTTCAACGTTGGTTGGTTTTCAAACACGATTAGGAATTTGGATGTCATATTACCATTGCCATACTAGTTGCATCTGAGACTCAAATTATGGTCTGAGATGTTCGAACATACCATATAGGATTTCGAAAAGAATCCAAGGTCATTTAATAATATTCGCATCCTGAACTCATATACATAAACAATGCTATGTCCATTCTCACCCAGATATCCAAAATCCAAGATCATTCTAACGCCTGCCAAAAAGCCACCAATATATACATAAACTCATACACAAAATCAACAGCATATCAAAGATCGTTATCGTAATCATAGTCTAATGCCACATCGTCCAGATCAAGCCCATCGCAAACCTCAGCTTGCTGTGCTCTCCACGATCCAAACACCGGGTTATTCGTCCACTTGGCTTGCCCTTCGTCATCCCTCTCAAAGAACACATACCCGGGCATTTTATCCGGATCTTCTAACCCTTCCTGTACTCCCCAAGGACCCGTAACGATTCGGCCGAACCCTTCCAGTGCCAGATTGGGGATATGCCCGCGGGCCTCGACGTTGCCGTTCTCAATATTGTTCACGGTAATGAGATACACGGGCGCAAGGTCCGCGTCTCGATCCGCGCGCAAGGGCATGGATATCCAGGCTTCATTGTTATACGACTCGACTCTGCTCTTGTCGTGTCTGAGAGGCAACGGCCGGTCCAGAAGCATGGCGTCTAGTTTGCCCGAGTCAAGGAGGAGCCCTGGAGACTGAACGTAGAGGACGCCATCGTACTGCATGAACTGAATCTGGCCGAGGCGGAGGAGTTTCGTATCCGTCGTCGAATACCCCGCGAATGTAGCGGCGGACATGTCGATGGGGAGGAGCCAGATGTCGTATTTGAGACTAGCGGCTCGTAGGATGGATAGCGCTATTGAGACGGGCTTTGAGGGGCTCATTGTGTCCCAGCTTGAAGGGTACATGAAGAGCCGGTCGTTTATGGCGCTGCCGTTTGTGGAGAGGTGTCTGAAGAAGAGGATTGCGGAGCAGATGTTTGATGGGTCTGGGTCAGAGAGGAGTTGGAGGTAGGCGTAGTTGCCTTCTGGTCTGGGAGAAGTCTCGATTTGGACTTGAGGTAGTTTGTCGTCTTCTTCTGGTGTCTCGGTGTCTAGGTCGGATACCGGGTATTGACTTCTTTTGTATACCTTTGGTTGGTCTGGCGGTCGAATGGCATGCTGGATGGTCTGGACAGATTGTTGTTGCAGCGCGTAGCCGGACAGAAAGAGTAGAAAGGTGAATATCGAGACCACTCCTGTCGATACGATGACGGAGACCGTGGATTGTGTCAAGAGCACCATGGCGATCTATACTAGTGGCTCCGGTATGCCATCCACATGTGTCGCGGGGTTGCGGTGCTGTTCGCGCTTTTGCGTAACGCTTGAGACTGACCAAACACCAAAATCTATTAATGATAGTAGCGATATTGATAATTGAGAAGCTGACTAGAAAATAACTGATGGTTAAACGATGCAAGTCATCGTCGAGTCAGATAGACGCCTGAGCCTGGTTGTTGATGAGACACTCGTTGTCGGTGCGACTATCGATAAGAGCCGTGTGCTTATCGATAAAACATCTTGGCGTTCCCAGGTAACGTGACATCGTTTATTCTGCGGTCCCCGTCCACCTTCATGAGTCTTCGTTTCTCACAATCGCGCTCTCTCCCCTCAGATCTGAACAGTATATTCACAATGTCCTCCCATCGCGCCGATGCCAGCACACTCCTCGACAACCGAGGCTACACCGGCCCCCTGGTGCGCGGCCTCAATCCCGCAATGCTCTTCGAAAAAGCCGTCCGCGACCGCATTACGGAATCTTACTACTGGAAGGAGCAATGCTTCGGATTAAACGCCGCTACGCTCTGCGACCGTGCCGTCGAGCTGTCCTTTATCGGCGGTACCTACGGAGTTTCCGAGAAAGCTTCGCCCTTCCTCTGCCTCGCTTTCAAGCTCCTCCAAATCAGCCCGGACAAGGACATCATCAGGGAATACCTGGACTTCAGCGACCCCGAAAACGATCCAGACAATGGGGACACAGGCGCAGAGACAACGGCGGAGGAACGCGCGCAGAATAGCGTTGTTAAACACCGTGGTGACTTCAAGTACCTCCGCGCTCTTGCGGCGTTCTACGTGCGCTTAACCTGGGAGCCAGTCGAGATCTACAAGACGCTGGAGCCGCTTCTTCTTGATTACCGGAAGTTGAAGCGGAGGGTCCGGGATTCGTTTGTTTTGACGCATATGGATCAGTTTGTGGATGATCTGTTGACGAGAGATCGTATGTGCGGTACCAGTTTGTGGAAGCTGCCATCCCGGCAGCAACTGGAGGATTTGGATCTGTTGGAGGTGCGGGAGAGTCCGTTGGCAGACGAGCTGGAAGAAATGGACCGAAGCGATGATGAAAACGGCGATGCGAGTGATGTCCGCTCAGAAGCCCGTTCTGAACGTTCTGATGACTGAGCGCTTTATCACTGGCTTGAGCTTGAAATGTTCAAATGACTAGCGATTCTCTATTCCTTGTTCGCGCGGCGATGGACTAGGAATCACAGCTAAGCTGCGTCCATCCCAGTGTGAGCGGCCACCGAGCACGGCTCTACGCGCAAAGCTCAACCCGTGCGGCTACATTATGCCTAAGATACTGCGAGCTGGCCTTGATCATTGCTTCGACCCGCACATTGATTGCAGTCCGTCAAATGACCCGCTATCGTCTCTCGGTCAAACTTAGCTATCAACGCGTCAGGCATCTTATACGAGCAACGAGTCACCACGACGGGCCCGTTTTATGCTCTCGCTATCTGCGCAGGTAATCCACGATATCTACTGTCTGTCAGCCATGACAATCTCAATGACCAAACCACGAAAATGCAACATTCCTTTGTGTACAATATAGTATCCTGTACAAGACAAAAAGTACGAAACGCGCTCACTAAAACCCTTGCTGTCGATGCCACTTATCCTGCCAACCTTTGAACCACGGACTATCATCTAACGTAGCCACCTCCCAGTCCTTGGGAGCAAGGCCCTTATCCTCCTGCTCTATCGCCCATTCCTCAAGCTTCGGAAGAACCACGTGCTCCACATGCATTGTCCCCTTGTACTTCATCAAATTCTCCTTCCCCTCCTTCATGACCTTCGCCAGGAGCGCAGGTACACAAGGCTCGTCTCGAAACTCGGCCACCGGCGTGAACAGCGCTTTGAAATTGAAGGCGATTGCCCCGGAGAGGGGGAGGCGCCGCAGAGTCTGCCAGTCGATTCGCAGATGGCAATCCTCCAGCTTGAGATTGGGATCTTGGACCGTTCGCAGCTTTTCGTGCGGGTCTCCGGGTGGCATGTGCAACGGCTGGCCGATCTCGAGACCCCATGAGCCTCGCTGGATCGGCTTGTCTGTTGGCATCTTGGTGAAGAACCTACACAATTCCTTATCAATATTCTCCCCAAAACCCCATACCGGGATTCAAGTCACCTACCGATCCATCGAAAACCGCATCTTCTCCATATAATCCGGAATCTCATCATGAATCCGATGCAGCTGCAAACCAACCTTACTCTTAACATTCCACCCCATAGACGAACAAATCACGCCCGCACGCAGGAAATAATTCCCGGACACATCATCCCTTAACATAATCCCAAAGTCCTCGGGAACGTTATCCATCAATATCTCCAGCGGCGGTTTCGAGCGCACATCTTGCTCCGTGCCTAGGATTCTGTTCACGAGCACGCGCTTGTCAACCAGCGTGAAGTACTGCGGGTACCGCGTGCATAGGAACTGCACGACCATTTCCATGAGCTCTTTGCATGCTAGTTCTGAGCCGGGGAGGGAATCAAGCACGCCGTCGTTGTGTTTAGCGAAGAGGGCTTTGCGTTGTGCGATTCGCGTCCTGTATGTGTTTTCGAGTTCGAGCCACCAGTCTGGTTCGAGTTTTGTTAGAGCTTGAAAATAGGTTGGATAATTGTCAGCCCACCCATAACGATCACCTGCGTTCCGTAAACAGGGAAAAGACAAGAAGACATCACATACACATAGTCTGATGATAAGCCCACCGGAAAGGCCTATACGGCCTCGGCAGCGCCCTCTCAATATCGAATCCCTCATATTTCGTCGGCAACGGGACCCCACTGAGCAATGCATAATCGGGAAAATCACCAAGTGCTTCGATCTCGGTAATCGAGAATCCAGTCGGCGTGTATACCTGCAATCCCTTCTCTCCGCGCGCGAGTGTGCTTGCGCACTCGGTCCAGTTCGCGATCATGGGGAGGATGTGGCGGAGGATTTCATCTTCAGGAATCTCGATGTATGGGACGTTTGGGAGGAGGGCTTTTAGGGTGTGTCGGCGTTGAGGAGGGAGGGTGGAGAGCGGGTTTGGATTTGGTGCCGGTGCCGATGGCTTTTGAGCTGGCGGGATCTTCTTCTCTGGGGAAATTGAGAGCGGTGGTGTCTGGCTTGTTGATGCTTTGCGGTTGGGGGGGAAGTTGATTCGGGATCCGGAGGCGAAGGTGAACAAAGTGAGGAAGAGGCCTGCGAGGGTGATGAGCGCTAAGCCGGAGAGCCATGGGTTATCTTGTATGTTCAGCGCATCCATCTTGAAGGAGCAATGAACAGTGAACAACCAATCCAGAAGGACAAGTATAGGGGAACGAGTAAGACGATGAACTATAAAGTAGTATAGAGCGGAGCCAAAGACAGCCCAAGCCCAAGCTCAGGATGCCCGTGCAGTGCAGTGCAGTCCGATCCAAACGGAAGAAGCTGAGTCCAGTGAGTGTTCCCAATCTTTTCCCCTCACGACAAGTGACACCACATCTCTTATCTATTTTCCCCGACTTTGCCTTTACCCTCTATCAAGTATCGAGTATAGCCATCTCCGATTCTCATTCTATTACCTTGCTTTGGCAGGTAAAGAGGGAAAGATAGTGCAGTTTCACTATCAGTAATGGGTGGTAGTATATCTTATCTACGCTGGACCGAGTCAACAGAATGGGAAAAGCAATGAGGGGACGAGGACGAGAAGGAAAGCTTCACCTATGACGGGAGGGCGAGAGCTGGGGATGTACATTTCCCAATGGGGTAAAAATGTCCCGGGGTCTTGCAGTTGGAGCCCTATCTAAGTCTGGGGTTACATGGGGTTAGATATGGACTAATGACTATTGATACTTGATAGTCAGGATGGACTGGGCACGTAAGGAGTCCCTTTGGAAGTTCAGTCACAGGAGTAATTGGGTAGTAGATAAAATCAAATGCTTCCATTATGCTTTGCTGATATACACTAATCGATACACGCCGCGAGACGCCAGTACTACCCAGTACTATCTGGCCTCCTAGATCAATAACATTTTATGTGACAAATGGGTATCATAACACCGCTGTTTCGCCGTGCAAAAAATCGAGTAATAGGTAGGGAAATTCGATGCATGAATCGGAAGGAGATCGTGAGGCGACGGTGATTAGTCGGGATTGGTGAGCTAAAGAGGGTCAGTGATTGCGCGTCAGTAGCTATGGATAAGACTCACCCTGAGAACCGGCCGAGAATAATCTTCATTATCCTGGAGCGATACGTCGCTATCCCGGCGGCCGTTTGGATATAGCACCGCGCCTGTGTTCAGGCGATTATCTATGAAAGTGGGCATGCGTTGCGGTACAGAAGATCCGTTGGATAAGGTGTGGCTGTGGTTGTCGGCGAAGTTGGCGTAGCTCATCTGAGAGCCCTTGCTCTGCCTGCCGTCAATGGAGTTGCCCTGGTAGTTCCCATCCTGGTTGTCGCGACGGCGCTTCGCGAGGAAGAAGATAATGGCAGCCACAACCAAGGCAATACCACCAACGACACCGACAACAATTCCTGCGATACTGCCACCGCTGATACCTCCGCCGTCACCTTCCTGGGTGTCTGTGCTCGTCTCAGCTGCAGACGTTGGGTCCGACCCTGCTACTGTGATAGTCGTCACTTGACCGGCATGTGTCTCGACCACGCTTGTGGGGGCTTCCGTAGTGGTGGAAGAGTTGGAATCGGTCTCGGTTGTAGAAGTCTTCGAACGTTAGTAACCAAGCCGTGCCAGAAATGATGGGCTTGGCGTGGGAATGACAATCACTCACCGATTCATCCGTGCTGGTCGACGACGATGTGGAAGTTTTTGTTGACGACGCACTTGCGGTTCCCGAGGGGCTGCCGATTTGGATATAGGCGTAGTAGCCATCCGCTTGGT
The DNA here is from genome assembly GCF_047715775.1 of Aspergillus undulatus. Lineage (NCBI taxonomy): Eukaryota > Fungi > Ascomycota > Eurotiomycetes > Eurotiales > Aspergillaceae > Aspergillus > Aspergillus undulatus. The sequence goes on from NW_027396654.1 coordinate 101,161, forward strand.
TACCGCACGAATCGTCTGGGAATCCAGGGCAATCGTCATTGCATTTCGAGGACTCGACAGTGCTGTCTTCGTTGGGGGCAATATCTGAGCACCAGCAGTTCTTACCCAGCAGAATGGCGAATGCGCTACCGGCGCAATGTTCCTCGCAGTTACCGTTCGATTGGTAAATGGAAAAGTCTGAGGACGTTAGACATGATTAGCTGGTGACATAGTATGACTACTTACTTGCGGCGCCCGACCCAGTGCTATCTGACGAGCAATATGTGACAGAACTGGCCGCAGAGGTCAAGGTCGTCAAACATGCTAATAAACCTAGCAACGGTACGGCGAATTGGCGGCCCATGGCGATTGGCTCGTTCTTAACCGATGTCCCGAACAATACCTCCGTGGCAGTTGTGAATAGATTTGTTGGCCGCCCCGTTAACCAGAATCCAAGCCTTCCGAGTCTCCCAGAGCCGTTGTGAATATCAGTCGGGGTACAGATTATCGAAGGAAAGCGTCGACGAGATGCAATGAACAAGATAAGGAAATTCGTTTATCGGAGAAGCACGAAGCGAAGGGAAAACCCTCAGGCTATTATGGTTGATTAAGTAGTGTCCCGCACTGGAGGTCCTTTCATCTTCAGTCAGAAATTCACAATTATTGTCTTGCAGTAGTGAATGGCTTACGGGAGTTTCAGATATCTCCCTAGAGTCCGTTCAAGAAGCCTTCCAACTGAAAAGCGTGGGAAATATTCGACATGGAAGAAGCGAAAGTCCGAGACGACCAGGATCAGGAGAGCACTACCTCCAAACATGACCCTCCCGGCCAGGAGAACGTGAGAAAGCAAGAGCGCCAGGTAGTGCCGGTCTCGGTGGTAAAAGAGCGTAGAAACGAAGGAATATGGTACAGGAGAAGCTGGAGGCGCTGCTTCTGAGGGCGAGCAGGTGGGAGAAGTGGACAGTAGTGAGACAGAGGCAGAGGCAGAGGCAGAAGCAGGCAGAGAGAAGCACGAAAGAAGTTGGTCGTCTCTGCATACCAAGCCCGTACTAGTCCGTACTGAATAGAGTGCGGGCCCGTATTGTGTCCCACCCATGTATTTTTGGCCTTGCAATTTTGCACTTCAACAGCCACAGTTACTACTCCGTATACATAGATCGTGGCATAATATTATTACTCTGCAATGCTGCACTTATTTGTACTCCTAGTGCAGTCCCCTAGATCAGTTATCTTATCCAATTCTCACGTCGTTGTGCGCAGTCTGAATCAAAACAACAGGACAAGGATTCGGAATGATCTACATCTGAGAGCTCCGTAACATATCGCGTATCCGCATGCCACTCCTGGCGCCAACCTTGCGGTCGCAGAATGCTAGCCACAGAGAAAGCAGTCTACGAACGACCAACTTGTCCACGATATCTATAAACGGTGGCATTAAAAACAATTGTTTACATGTGGACATCTCCAGACCCAGGATCAATTTATCAATAATGCGCATCCAGGGAAATTGAAGGGGTCGAAACAGGGAACACCCGATCCTTAAAAAGAGCATCCAATCTCCATAGCCAGGAACAAACGTAAAACCCGGTCATGACTGCGTCACAACTTTGCGCAACCCGGGCAGAATAACACCTAAAAAAAGGCCACGAAAAGGGAAAGCAATGCCTACGCAATCAAGCCATGTTTTGAGATAAGACCATCGTCGCAGATCGAGGCTTGCCAATTGGGTGATCGGGCTCTACTGCCGGTGGATTTATGCTAATCTTATATTGTAAAATTACACTGCTGTATTATTGAGTTAAAATCGCCACCGCACAGGACATTTCTTGGTAAGTGGGGAAGGTGCAACGCCCGCTGCAAGACTGAGTGGCTGATGAAGATGACGATGTGCACCAGCCTGCCTCTCCTCAGTGGCTAACCAAGTTACTGCTGTGTTTGGATACGATCTCATCCAAGGCCAGCGGTCCCACGAATCCATGGATATACTTCGAGAATAACAAATAGGTATATTTCGTGTTGTTTATCTTCGTCTTCACCACCACCGTTAACACTCAACAAGCGCCGAGGATCCCGCATCTCCGTAGACTAACTGCTTCTACCCAGTCGATCGATTGTTCATCACGACGATCTGCTTAAAATCCCCTGAAGGATTCGATATCAGCGCCTATAAGACACTTCTTGTCCCGAGCAGAATATTGACGCGGTACCAACCCATTCTTCATGCATTCGATCGCGACCCAAACAGGGCAGCATCCTGGTTCGATCCGCGAACCCTGCCGTCAAAACGTCATCGCCCTGAGGATGGTATAGATATTCAGGGGCCGCGATACGAACTCTCGGTTCTTGCGGGTACTCGGTGTTCAAATGCATCCGCGAGTTTGAGTTCGATTTAACAGGAATCTGATACAGATTACGGGTCATGCTGCATGCCCGGCGCTTCGATATGCAGGGACAATTGAATGAACTCGCCATGGTGCCCTGACCATGAGCTCATGAGCAGTGAACACAGATCGCGACCGAGTCAAGATGTCCGGATTGACTCAGGTTTCATGTTTTCGATCTCTGGATTGCCAATCGCATTGTCTTCCAACAGACCGCACGGAGAACCTAGTGCCATGGGCAGAGAGCTCCGTCCATGTGTTCTCACCGGAACCCCCGCCTTTCAATCGAGGTAACAAGCTCTTGACACTTGGAGTCTTGAACGATACGTACCTCATTGTCAGGAGGATATCTTGGTGGCCTGCCACGTTAGATGTGCCTGGCGTTAACATGGACCAGCCACTCCTCTCGATGATATGTGGCTGGATACGGAGTCCACTGTAAAAGTCAGCGCTACCAAAACCCACTTGTATCTTGCAAAACAAAAGTTTATCGACTCGAGTTCTCCAACAGCCGGACCTTGGAAGTTAGAACCGCCGACTCAACTTCGACCTGTTTCCTGGTTCGGCTACTGCCCTAGTATCTAAGTCTATCCGGACCGTCCACGGTCAATATCACCACCCCTAAGTCCGAGAATATCCACAAAGCATCTATCTAGAGAACCCCTTCTACACAATCGTGTGTATGTAACAACATGCCTAACTATCGTTTGTCTCCCTTGACCGGATACACGGGACTCATTACAGTATCCGTCGCATTCCGGCACCACAGGCATGACTCGGTCGGTATGCCATATCCATCCCACCCTCTCAACTCAACCTTCCCCTCAAACAATTCAATCCCGTACGACAATCAACACCTATAATGGTCCTGAACCACCGCCAATAAGAATAAATAGATGCATGTCGCAGTTGATAGAGGGGAGTTAATCTAGCCCTCCCCCACCGGCACCCAACGGATGACGAATGCCGATCCACTGAAAGGAATGTCATCCCACCACCAGCTCAGACTGTGATACTTGAGAGTGAGACTTCAGAGCTTATTGCTTAGCTGTATTGGTGGCGAATATCGTGGTCGGCTTATGAAGTGTAGACTGTAGATTGTAGATTGTCTATACTCTGGAAGGAGACGCAGAGTTGCGGTCTGCGACTGTCTGCTTCTCTTCTGAATGAGTATCTATACATAGTGAGGGGTTGGGAAGCGGTTAGATAGCTAGAGATACCAAAGCCCATCCCACGTTCCAAGCTTGACTAGGTGCATATTTAGAGGATATGCCACGCTCTTTCGCGGTTACATTTATCAAGGTGTCCAACCTTAGCCTTGTATCTATCTACCTATCTAGCCTGAGATTATCTAGTCACACCAGCAGAGTAGGGTGATAGTCCTCCGTCCAACGAGTTTCAATGATTCCATCCGCCCGGCCATGGACGACGCACTCCAGCTCTCCGGAGTAGATATTACTAGTATGAATAGGCACTCTAACAAGGAGGTCTCGATGCAATCTCCCATTTCATACAGATAACCGACCGGTCCAGACACGGGTTACCCACGGGTATCTACGTGCCGTACCTCCTCCAGCCGCTGTGGGTATCATTCCGAACAGAGCAAGTAGTGAGTTTTGACTCTCCCTTCGACCGGAAGAGGGAGTCGAGACTGAGCGAGGAATGTTTTGAATATTTCGAAAGCTTGCTTACACTTTACAGTGTGAAATGCGCAATACGCTTGGCTGGGTCCATAGTGGGAATAATATAGTTCTAGTTCTAGTTCTGATACCCTGTCGGCATATATATAGTGGTCGGTCGGGCTATCCTTGGGATCGGCAGCTCTAACTTGTAGCGCACTTTGTCTGGACGTCTTTCGATATCCGGGTGTTTTACGATTCGCTCGGTCTCAGTATAGCATTGGCTTGGTGAGACAGGACACCCTCCCTATTCTGGGTTTTCCATAGTAGGGAGCACTCATACAGTCCTAGACATATCCAATAGCCGCTATTTTTAGCGTACCTATTCGTCATCAGGGTCATATGTAGCATGTCACATGGTCATAGCTAGATAGAGATAGATACAGGAGATACACTCCCTAGCTGTTGTCAAATTTCATTGAGCAAACGGGAAAATTGGAAAGGAATGCCGCGAACCATTATCCAGTCGACAGATCTAGATTCTAGACCGCCACGCCAGAATGATCGCCAACTTGAAGAATGCCAGTCAAATAAAGCTGCCAGTCAGTCTACCAGCGACCCGAGCGGGCTCTGTAACGGCCAGCTTCAATGTCCTCCTCCCTCACTAGGTCCCGCTCCCTTTCCCGCTCCCGCTCTCTTCGCCTTCGGTCTTCTCTTCGGTTTTCACGATGTAGACGCGGAGGTAACGGGGGCATCGGAGGTGATGGAGGGCGCTCGGGGAGCGTAGACGCTGACTTGTTCGGTGATCGCCTTGAAGGAGGTGGCATTGAGGCGCGCTCGCGCTGGATCTCTTGGATGCGTCGGCGGCGTGCTCGTCTGATGTCGTCGGAGTGCTCGACTAGGGCGTTTACATCATCCTGTAGCAGTTGTGAGCCAGTGTCAATGAGATGGCGGGTAGGTGGAGTAGGAGACATACAGGAGAAAGGTAGGAGAAGATGTAATAGACCGAGTCCATCTCCTCGTACTCATACCCGGCGCGCTCAATTGCTTCTCGCACAACTAGGTCCTTTGTGATTTCGGTCCAGAGACGCTCGTGGCGATCCTTGATGCCGATGTACCGTGATCCGACTTTGCCCCGTGGTGTATCGCCTTTCTGTTTAGGATCTCTTATCGTCTCATCTTCGGGTATCATTACTCCACGGTCTTTGCGTCGAGGAAGCCCTGGCTCTTCGCAAACATCCACTACAGGCAGTGGCTTTTCAGGGCTGCGTTTGGGCTTGGGAGGCGCTTGGACGATGGCCCAGTCATCCATCTCACTCAGTGATGAACTGCGAGCTGGCTGAGGCTCTCGACTTCGGTAGTTGTCTTCTTCAATAACTTCGCGCTCGCATTCCCTATATGAGACTCGTGGATCAACCGCCTCGTCTTCTACAATGTGTTCCCTGTGCATTGCAACACCTGATCCATCGACTATGGCTACCGGTTTGCTCTTCTTGCGTCGTGAAGGAGGCTCCTGTGGCATGGGAAGCGACTCCCGGCTTCGTTTTTCGATTGCGATTTCTTCCTTCGCGGCCTTCTCCATCCGTTTTCTATCAGAGTTAGTCTGCATCAATGGAAGAAGAGAGGCTGTTGATGTACCTGTGACGAGCCTCACGCTCAGTAAGAACTGTCTCTAGGCTTGGTACACGAGGTGTAGGCGGGGTGGGAGGGACAGGTGGGCTAGGTGGGCGAGGCATTGTAATCGGTGCTGCGGGCTAGTCAGCAGCTGCAGCTAATATGTCTTCATGGATATTTTACCATGACCGAAGCCTTTGTGTCTCTTAGACTCTTTGTAGACCGGTGGCACCGGAACAGGCAAGGGCACCTTGGGAAGCTCTTCATCTTCAGATGATCCAGCCGATTCAGGCGACGATAATGATGATGATGTGCCTCGGCTGCGCGCAGAATACTTTGACTTGATGTGATCTTTTCGTGTCGGTTCTCGTCGGCCACGCGTAGGGATGACATCCACCTCACTCACGTCACTATCATCACTGTCAACTATCTCATCTTCGATGTCGATATGATAATGCGATCGGTGGTGTGGTCGTCTAGCACTACCGTGGCCTGGTCCCTTCTTGTCTCTTGTGTACTCCTCCAACGAATGACTGCTCTTAGTATATCCACCGTCATCATATTTCGACCGCCGTGTCCGAGCATCCTCTTTCAAGCTTTTACTGCGCGGTACCTCTTTGGGGGGGTCAAAGTTACGCCGTGATATTGGCCCCTTCTTCCTGACAGTTTCCTCCTCTTCAGACTCACTGTTCGTAAGCCCCTCCTCCGAATCCTCAGTCGAATAGTACGCTTCTTCAACGTCGGATATCTTATCACGCCGTCTGCCACGAGGCTGAAGCTTTGGTTTGTGAGCGCTCTTTCTCAAATCGGCATACTTGCTGACTTCCTCATTGCGATACGCATTGAGGTCTAATCGCGCTAGCCGTTCAGCAGCCAGTACGTCGTCTCTCACGTCGTCTCGAATATACTCAAACGTCCCGGGCATAATCTCAGGCTTTACGCGCTCTCGCATATGACGGCGGTCTGGTGGCATTTCAACAACTGGCGCTGGTGGTGATGGTGGCGATGGCGGTACTGGTACGCGCGGCATCCGATGGCCGTGGCCATGACCATACCGTGGGACGCGCTCAGCTAGTATTGGCTCGCCTCTGGTTCGGCTGGGATACACTTCGGGGTCGATATCGTCGATAACATCATCGTATAAAACCGGGCGGGATCGGCGAGGCATGTTGGATGTCACGTCAGAGAGTGAAAAGAACGATAAAAAAGGAAGAACAGATCAAAGATAAGATTGCGGACTGTTGGCGTTTGCACCTTCATCAAAGCACGGAGACGCAGTTCGTATGAGGCTGTGGGGCTGTTGTCTGTTGATGGCTGTCAGGAATTGAGATCCCGTGAATAAGTACCTCACGGCACAAGAAAAACAATTGGTGGAAGGACTTTGGCCACTGACGACTCTGTTGACTGGCAAAGCAGGTGATTCAGGGGGAAACGGCGATAACAATAATGCAGCAGTGGAGAGATGAGAATGTGACAGCTGAGAGATGTGGAGTGTGAGCTGTTCCGTTGCTGAAACCAACCCCGCGGCTGCGCCAGCTGATGTCACACCGCAGTGGTTGGCCTGCTGAGGCACTCTCCTTTGGTATCTGCAACTACAGATCCATTATTCTCCTTTCATGCAAAGGCTGAAGATGTACTAGTGGCCAATTGCGTTCTTTGTAGATAGTCAAGAAAATCTGGTAGTCGGTTGCTGTGGCGCGAACTAGTTTCCACTGTTTGCTGTTACTCCGGCTACAACCTTCCCACTGTTCGGTTGGCCGCCGCACCATCTTTACCAATTTTTGATATCAGTTAGTCTTTCTCGTTCTTCAGGCATAATTCAGTTGATGCAACAATCTGCTAGCCTCGCTTTACTGCATGCGATGGTTTTGTTCCAGATTCGGAGCGCAACCAGGAGGAATACATACAGAGTGCAAGCCAGCTGCAGCTCTAGCTCCGGGCTAAATATTCGAAGGCCGGAGGCTCATGCTCAGCCGCACAGGTGCGGGCGCGTCTCTTCTATCAAGACTAGGTCCACGCTGCTCAGTGGCAGGGCAGAGACTATCGGCCCGCGTTGGCTAGCATGGTAGCAAGTTCGGCCAGAGAGCTCCTATGGTGGGGAATAGATAGACGAGAACTGGAGACGAAGCTGGGAATCCCGAAGTAACTGAGAAAGCTGCTGAATACTCCGTATGTACCCCGTCAACAAACGTTCGAATTAACCTCAGTGAATGTCACCCAAAGTTGAGCCGGGTTTGGCCTTTCTCTGATTTAGCTCGTCCACCACGATATGATTTTGAACGAGCATTCGGCGCCGCTCTGTTCGGGATTTGTAACGCCTGGGCGTTTCTGGCGGCTTGTCTCTCTTCGACCTCAATGTCTTTTGCGAAATGCCAGTCATTGTGCTCGTCTTCTTCATCAATCTGGATGGCTTTGCCGCATCGTGGGCAGTAGAATACATCTGAAGATCCCTGCTCTGTCGGATGATCTGGTGAAACAATTTCAGTGGGGCCCGCAGCGTCACCGTTGGTATCAGGCGTATCTATTGATCGGTCATGGTCATGGTCATGAGAATGGCTCGCCCCATTTCTTTCGGCAGGCCGATTGAAAAATCGTCTTAGCCCGCTATCATCAAGCTTTCTTCGTTTTCTAATCGGGTGCTGTTCTGTTGATGGCTCATCTGTGGAGTGGGTTCGGGTCATCGATGTCATACTTCTTGCCTGCTCCCCTCGTACCAGAAAACTATCAATAGCTCGATTCGATACACCATCCTCAAAGCCACCGACACTTAGCGAGATATTGGCACAGGGCCATGCGTTTCCGTCTGCAGCAACCTGCCTGAGAAGTGTCTTCCCAAGCTCAAAAAGGAGATTTTCATCAATGGTAGCCGAACCAGGTATGGGTAGCTGCCGAGATTTGACCTGGGCACCCTGCCGGTGGTGCAATGCAGCGGTTTTAGGGCGACGCTTGTGCTCAAGAACACCTTCTTCCACGAGACGGCCGAAGATGTCGGCTGCAAAAATCCGTAGCCATTTGTCCGCCTGGTCGAAACTGTTTATACTGGGCCTGAACGACTTCGCCGAGAGCATGGATTTGATTTGCGTTCTGGGGTTTACCTCGCTCCTGTCCTCGCCGCGGATAATTCCGTAAAGCCAGCTTGCCGCGTCATCATTTAGATTAGCCCGGAACTGCTCTAGAGATACCTTGAGGAGGTCGCTGACTCGTTCTGTCCCAAACGCTGCGGCGACCTGGTCTCCTAGTTTACCTCCGAGCATCCGGATCTTCGTAAACTTGAGGCCACCGAGGAAATTCTGGATAGCACGATTTCGGACAATGGTTTGCCTGTTGGGCTTGTTGGTGGCACTCCCTAGCTTAGCCATCATCTTGTTCTTGGCGATGCCCGCGGAGCAGGTGTAATTGAGTGTATTCCAGACAGCCATTCGAACCGATCGGACGATCTCGGCGCCGGTAAGCATGGCGATATCATCCCAGTCGGGGTCATCGACCTCCGTCTCGTGCTCATCTAGATCAACGAGACAATCGTCCGTTTTCCATTCCAAAGCAGTGGTCGGCGGGCAAGGTAGTGGCGCAACGCGATCATCACTAGGAGGCTTCTCTCGTAACTCAGGATACCGCTGGAGCAGGACACCAAATATCAAGGGCGAAAGATCGATGAATACTTCGTCTATGCTCGCTTTCTCGACCAGCGCTCCCTGCAGTTTCACCTGACTGCTCAGCTCCATCCCCAGCAAGTCCTCACTTATCCCGGTATACCACCTCGACAACTCCTCCTTGATTGTCCTCAAGATTTTGCGTGACTGCATCCTGTAAGGATCCAGACAGACCTTGTCCGTGGTTATATTCCGCCACGAGTCCTTTCTATAAGCCCACTTCCCACCTTCGCCCTCCCTGAAAGTAGCCACATGCTGAAGAACAATATTGGGGCACTTCGCTCGTGCATCCTTCGCGCTAATCATACGAGTAATACCAAAGTCTCGCGCCGGGTAGTTGATCGCAATGAGCGAGTCCCATTGCTGCACGGCGAGCGGTGTCTCGCGCGGGGTCTTCAGCCGGACCATCTCGCACTGCGCGTAGAATGCATCGAGGTCGATGTGCGCTATAACTCGGATCGGGGAGGCGGGGGAGGCCTGTCGGAGGAGGTGAAAGTGGCGGTAGGTGTAGCGAGAATGAGCGTGCTTCAAGGAATCGTTTGAGGTGGGCGTCGCGGGGGGTTCTGTGGAGCGCGGCATTTCGGCGGTGGCGATGGATCGAACATAGCGTAACTAATCACGTAAATGAGCAGCGGTAATGCAACCGGTCAGATATAGATCAATCCTCATGACCAAAGAGTTTTTATGAAGTGATCTGCGGCGTTGCTGGACCTTGCGGAGAAATTGCTTGTCGACGCGTTTCCAGAAGTTCGGGATTCCCAATCAGGTTAGATTTAGAAGCCCGAGCCAGCCTGGGAACTATACAGAATCGCGGGCGAAGTGCGGAGTAGTTACATAGCCATGATCCGTCAGAGCTTCTGTCGGCAGTTTTGTGTTTAAAATAATAGTGTTAATGCTCAGAGATCTCTAGTATTATAGGCAGTCACTGGGAGGACAAGCGATCCTTTTCAATGAGGACAGCTCAGGCCTCGATCGTGCTTTCCAAGTAGGCTCGGCTCAGTGGCTCACAAGGCAGTAGTACAAAGAGCAACCGACAACCGAACAACTCTTTGCTAGGTATTGTCCAGGCGATAGCTCCTCCCTCTCAACAGGAACAACTACTGGGCTACGGCCGGAACCGGTAGTGCCTTATCTGGCACTCAGCACCTCGCAAGGAAGTCGCGACAGTCTCCTTCGCACCTTCCTTTCGTATTATGGCAATGTGCGCGCTCAATTTGCAAGGCAAGTGTGATGGACGTTCCTGCCGAACCATTCTTCATAGGTTATACTACTGCTTTATTTTGCAGTCGGTCTGTTAGCACGTTAGCAGAGTCTAGTGAGTAGTGCTAGAAGATAATAACCAGAGGAAGCTTCCATGGAGTGGAGAATTGAGAATTCTAACTTACTACCGGGAAAGCTCTGGCCTATCTACCTATCTACATGCTGTACGTACATATCTGAAATAGCATTTAGGATGAAAATTCCTATCAGTCCTGGATTAGCCTGTTCGCCAGTCGGAACTGGCTAACTACCTCATTCCTCAGCCACCACTTAGTGACTCTTTCTGTGAGGAGCAGGGCTTGCTTTCTGATAATACCACCGCACTAAAAAGGCACAATGGAAGATCTACCGATCTTTCAGCAAGCGTACTATATGCTGAGGTCCAGGGGCCTGACACTTTCCACTCCTTCCTGGCTAATAAGGAGCCTCCTGAGATTGATCCTTCCCTGGCTCTGGATATTCCTTCTCTTGTTATTGAATCTTGGGCAGTATACTACTATATGTCGCGGGCATTCGCACTCCTGTGCACGGTTCGCAGCGCGAAAGGCTAAAGATGTGATTTTCCTGGTCTGTCAGCATCCAAACTCCTCAGCGCAGCCTAGCAGCCTCGTCAGGAGAGTCTAGGTTCTTCTGGGTCAAAATGCGGGGTGTATAGTATTACCCAGGCGGTGGAATACCTGGTGACGGGGCGTGGCCAACCTGGATAAGGACGTTGGATGGCCAAGCACGCCCTGATTATGTATGTAGTATTTCTTGTCTTGCCACCCAATCGCCCCCATTCATACAGTAACAGGCAGAATGCTCAGCTTCTCGCTCCCACCATTCCAAAACTTCCATTTATAATATGGAAAATCCCCAGGAGTATCTGCTCATATTCCATCCACCCTTTACTATCCAGCTCCTACTTCGCCTTACCCGCCCTGTGGAGCTGATACATAACCTGTGTTGATAAACTTAAGAAACAACTCGAACCTGAGCTCATGTGAGTGCTTGTAACTTATCTATCTCAATAAACCTTGCATAGTTCCTGATTGCTTGGCAGATCGCACCATGGCAAATTACGAGCACACCCGTGTCCATTGCAGCAGTACTTTTTGGCTTGTCACCAAGTATATTAGCATGCATCCCATATAATAGAGACAAATGCTAACTGAAGGAGGCAGATCTTGCTTGAACAAAAATTGTGATTCGACCAGATTTCTCTGTTGGAATTCTGATGGAAATGGGAAATACCACAGTTGTGACGGATGTGGTAGGCTTTATACCGACCCTGTCAATGTCTAAGACAGGTTGTCTTGAGGCTACTAGGATAATCTTCAGTCACATCCAGGAAGCTGTGTAGGGTGGTAGAATCGTGTGAATATTGTTATATAATTGGGTTGGTTTACCACGTATACATCGACAGAATTGCATCGCGTATAGGGCAGCTTGCCAGCTACTCATCTCAGTCGATATAAGTTTCACCCACAAAATTCCTGGACAAGCGGTTGTCTCTTCGTAGTCTACTAGGGAGATCAAAGATGATGTCCGACCTCGCAAGTTGCGGCAGTAGTCGTATCGAATCTTGCCAAACACCTGATTTCCAGTGCACGGACAAGCCAAGGGCTCACTTGCTGCAGCCGGATATGACAACGGCAAACCCACTCACATCTACAGCGGCAAGGCTCGCAAGTCACGTCGAACACCGCGTCCTGCATTTGTTGAATGGATGGGCCGAGCAGCGCAAAGAGACAAGCGAGAGGCGAGGGGTCGCGAGTTATGTGATCTTGCCTAGCGCTAGCGTCGCGCTTTGAGCCCTCTGATTTTCAAGCGAATATAATGCAGCCATAGCGAAGCATGCCACACACAGAGGGGCCACATGGATTGATATCACTCGAGCAACAGATGTGTCCGACGGCCGCGGTCTTATCTCTGTGGGAGAAGTACGTGAGCACCGTTGAATCATAGTAGAGCAACGCATGGCGCTCTCATTGATACTCAATCTCGACCAGCTGACCTAGGATGGATTGACATCGCGATAGACGTGTGGGAAGAGCAAAGACTTCTGACATCCCGCTCAAAGTCCCCATCACGTCAGGCTGGGGAGGACTGTGCTTTTGCCCCAGACGGGTGGGCTCAATCAAATTTATATTTGCTGAAATCATGGCGTGGGGCAAACAGTGAGGCAAATTTGTTGGTCGAGGATTTATTGAGTCTCATAGAAGTCCAGCTGCTGTGCATATGCAGAGGAGGTACTGAGAACAGAACAGATGCTTAGATGTTGGATTCGGCACCGTGAATGATCATGATGAAAGCGATTGGACAATCAAGCCTTGAAGAATGCAGGGCTGGGACTGGCACTGGGAGTCTGGGACCCAACAAGGTGGACGGCCCGGACGGGTTGGAGCCTTGGTTCGCGACCGCATCAAAATCTATAAACGCTGGCGAACTGCTTATTGGATGATGAAGACGGATGGACCAAAGTCGTAAAGGAAAGCAGTTGTGAGTACTGAAGTCCCCGGTGAGCACGGGAGAAGAATAGCCGAGGGAAGTTCCCAATTGACGTCTTCAAATGCCCAAGCCGCCAGTGGCTACACGCATGACTGCCCAACGCCTAAGATCTCCCATCTGGCTGAAAATTAAGTAAATTGCGGCCATCAAACAGCTGGAAGAATGCAGGAATCACCCAGTAAAGTTGAGCAGCCTTCAATACTATTCATTAAAGGTTCTGCTTCCAAGAACGCGCCTCGCTTGAAGAGGTCAGCAATGCTTCGTCAGGGACTCTGTCCCCCGTGATGCTATTCATAGTTCATACCACGTAATCCGCACACTGCCAAGTATCTCAGATAACTGGGGATCCTGGGTTGTCTGCTGGCCATGTTTCCTTTGTTGGCAGCGAAGGAAAAAAGTCAGATGAACTTGTGGTCTCTCCAGTCTCTGTAGGTCCGTGCAGACTCTATTAATTCCAGCACGCAAAACTTAACTTCAAACCGAAGGCTGGATAACTTACGGAGTAGATGGCGCTTGCTGATTCAATGGATGAAGCAGAAGGCTAGCCTTGTCTGTGGTACCAAGTGAGGCAAGGATGGGCAAAGCAGCTCTTCCTCTGCGAGGAGCGACTGCGAGCGATTGTTGTCCCCTACCGTAGATCGTCCTTGATTTTTGCATTCGCTTGAGACAAGACGAGGGCTCTCTTCTTCATCTGTTCCGACAAATTCTACTTCAGAGTCAGTCGTCGAAACCGAGTATATAATCTGTAGCGCCCAGTTTGAGGTACCTTTTGCGTGCGCTCTGCCTGATTATCAAGGCTGGGTCTCATCCAATAACAGGGACCAGGAGGCGGGAACAGACATCACCGCAACACAGGCGCTGCAAATCGTGGACCATGGACGTCGAAAGAGCTTCCACGGCCAAGGGCCTAAGCGTTATTTGGCGGGCCATGCATGCAGATTCTGGCGCTGTCTTCTGGTGTCGATGCGGTGTGGTGTGGAGTCATCACCAGGAGAGCGCAGGCGTGGCACCAGACAGGCTCAGCAGCCCAAAGCCGGCCCAACAACAGCCCAATCAGTCCGTGCCGCGCAAAACCCACACAACACTGCGCGCCCACCTTTTTCGCCCCCTCGCTCTTCTTCAGGCCTCTCTTATCTCGCTTTCTCTCTCCGTCTCTTCTTCCCTTCCAACCTTCTCATCCTCTTCCCTCCTCCCTCCTCTTCCTCTCAGATACCCCTGCTCTGGCACCTCCCCGCCAGCTTCCAGGTAGCTTAATCTGTACAAAACCAAAACTATCGCTGGACTCGACACTCAACCTTGAAATCTGGAGTCTCCTTAACCCCTCTTCTAGTCACCTTCCATCCACGTCGCTCTCCCATCTCGTGGTCTCTTCGCTGTCGTCTCGACTCTTCACGCTCATCTACTGCACTCTTACGGCCTGGTTCCTGCTGGATATCCCTGAGGATCATCATCAATTCCGTGATTGAAACAACCGTGGACAAGAATTCTTACCGGGATTTCTTTCTTTTCATAACCCCAGTTGGCACTCACCATCTCACGCTTTGATCCCACTTGGAAACCTGTCAAATCTAAAGTCAGATTTGCTTTATTTGCCAGTCTTGGAACTTCAGCATCATAATACTTGCTTTGTTCTTGAGGAACAGCCAGAAATTGATACCGCTCGTCATATTCACCTGGACTCTCCGGCTCTTATTTCCCTGGACTACTTCCTTTGGACCTCTGGATCTCCTCGCTTTTGTTTAAACACCGGATACTCTACCCTGGACAAAATGACTAGCCGTCAAAATGAATACTTCATTCCTGGAGATGGAATTAGCCGCGAAGTGATCCAGGCCGATATTTGTCGTTACCTTGGAAATGATGCACTAGTAAGACCTGGAAACCACAATGTCTGTCTCCCTGTTCCTTCAAACTCGGTGGCTTGCAAGTGCCAAGAAACTGGACTTGATTTATCGATTTTCCCGGTTACCGTTACTGACTCCTGAATAGGGTCGTGGAGGCTTCTTCATTCGGGCTTACCGAAACCTCACATCAGTATGCCCTTCCCCGAACTTCAGTGTCAAAAGAGGTAGACTAACGCGATCACTGCGCAGGAAATGATTGCTGATCTCAAAGCCGATTCCGCTCGATGGGAGGCGGATGTGAGAAGCCGGGCTGACCAAGGTTATCCTCGAGGTAGTTACATCCAGGACTACAGCTACTCTCAACCCAGCCGAAACACTCCAAACTACGCAACCTCTATGGGAAGCTCTATGCATGAAATGTCCCAGGGTCAAGGTCCTTCCCCTCCCACAACCTACGCTGCACCACCGCAGCAGTATGCAGACCAATACCACCAGAGTGGCTACCCATCAACATCAAGTCCGCCTTACTCAAATGCTCCATCATATCCTTCGAACCACTCGGGCTTCGGGACTGGCCAGAACCCATACCCTCCCCAGCATGTACCCTACAGTACCCATAGCCAGCCGCCCGTGACTTCTGAGATTCACCCTTCATATACCTACGCCAGCTCTGGTTATGGCTTCGAGAATGGGAGAAACAATGCCCCTAGATATCCTGGACCTGGCTATGATACCGAGTCTGATTATTCTCCTGTTACTACCGGAATGGCCTACCCTGCTACTACTGCCCCTGACCCACGGATAGGAATGGAACCAAGATACACTCCGGACTCTGGATATCCTGACCGCAATAGGCCACAGCCAACGAGGGAAAGAGAGGTGCCCCGCCGAACGCGGTGATGAATCATGATTTCGTTGCTCACTGAGAGCACCAGATGTTGAG
This sequence comes from Aspergillus undulatus, assembly GCF_047715775.1. Taxonomy (NCBI): domain Eukaryota; kingdom Fungi; phylum Ascomycota; class Eurotiomycetes; order Eurotiales; family Aspergillaceae; genus Aspergillus; species Aspergillus undulatus. Next base: position 116,941 of record NW_027396654.1, read on the forward strand.
CACAATACCTGTGATTCCTGAACGCAAAATGCTGCGCGGGATTAATGAATGTTACGCCATGAAGTTTTGTCCTCTACCGCTCATGTCCTGGAGCCTTCGCGGATCTCTATTTCCTTTTATGTCTTCAGGAATATCATGCCGGAAAAAGTGTGCTTAAGTCATTGTTTCGGAACCGATTGCAGCCTTGGGGAAGCGAACCTTAGACTACCGGATCTTGTTCTATTTACCTGGACGTTGTGGGCGTCGCCGTTGATTGTTTATGCCGATGCCTCCTCAGGCGTCGGCTGGTTCCGCTGGATGTGTCCTTGCTCATGATTCTCCCGAAAGACCACATTGGCGTTCTAATGTAAAGACCCACCGAATGTTTTGTGACGCTTATGGAAAGGTGGCTGTTTGGCTGGTTCATTGTAATGCCACCGTGTCCCTGATGTCTTTTGATACTGTCGTTGTGTCTCGCATTTGCTCCGCTCCATCTTGGTTTCTTTTGCGGTTTTCTTCCAGCGGTTTCTTGCCCGGTCTTATAGGTACCTCCCTAATATGTTTCGAAGGGCGTTTTGTTGTCACCACATGTTGAGTCTGCCAGGTTGAAACACTCGGGCAGCGTGGGCGTTGATGATACAGTGATGTAGATACGAGCATACACACGGCGTTTTCTCTTGCAGATTTTTGGCAGCGATGTTTCAGACTTAATACAACATCTGCTTACCAACTCATCAGATATGTCTCATAGCCACAAAACTCAGGACCGAGCTTACCTCTTCACTTTCTTTGTAGTTGCCTTTGGGCACCTTCATCCTTTGCTCGTCTCTTAACATGGAAATTCTAGATCAATGCTTCGGTGTTGGCCTTCGTTTGCAGCAAGGCACCAACCAGCTCCTAGACTGTCCAGCCTCTGGGTAAAGTAAGTGGTCATTTTCTTTTCCAAGGTTTCCGCTCTTTCCAGTCAATCTGACATTCGCCCAGTGACTGCCACTCAAACTCCATAGCCGCTGCCTACCAAGTTTGGGTGTTATTCACTCACCAGGCGGGTCCCGATGGTCCAATCCACGACCATGGACTGCATTGAGCTCATTACTTAGACAATCTCGCCTCTTCGGCTGTCTATCCTGTTCACAAATCAAGGTCTACTTCACTGGCGTGTCTCTGCTATCCTCCTTTTGTCTACCTAGAAACTTAATAAGACCCATGAGCTGTCCAGGCCTTTACTGATGTCTCGGACTTGCACCTTTGCTCTTTCCAACCTCCTGTGCCTCAGGGAAATATCAACAGTGGCTATGCCCGGCGCGTTCAGAAATGCTCTCATCATCCTTTCCCAAGTTCACTGACGGCGATGTCAAAATCGCTGTGTTTCCCCAGATTTACTATCTCCATTCTTCAGTCCTCGCAACCAACTCTGGATTCTTAAGACAGCTTCTTGAAGGACACCAAGCGCCCCAGACTCCGGCTATCTCGCCCAGGAGTCAACACAACCGACCGTCGTGTAGTCTCAGCGTGAACCTGATCGGCTCATCTGCTCATAAATACGGAATGCTGGAGATTCAGGTGAGAGGTCTCAAATAACGAATGCCGCTCAGAAGACCCAATTCTAACTCAAGAGGTTGTCAATAGTGTTACGATGGTCCCGACGGTGCGTTGGACGACATGGACACCTGCTCCTTCCCCGAATGGCCGCAGAAAACCCGTCACATCTGGTCCAACATCTTCAAGACCTTCTATAACCTGACTCCGATCCTGAACACCGATGGCTATGACTCCATACTTGGCAATTGCCAGGGGCTGGTCGAGTTGGCGGAAGAGCTCCAGTCAGTCGACGTTGTCTCGCCTGCCATAAGCACAGCACTCCTCGATTTCGACCAAGAGCTCTACCGACTCATCGCAGTAGACCCAATTTCCTGGATCAAGCTGGGCGTACGCATACAATCCGGGCCTATCTTCAAGGAGTCCATGATACACCTGGTGGGCAAATGGGGTTATCTCGATGAGAAGGATCGTGATTCTCTACCCATGAATATCCGCACCCTATGCACCCAGAAAATTCGCAGCCTTACTGCCACCAAGGAAGCCGTCGAGCGACAAATCGTGAACAAGCTTCCTCGTCCACGCTCCGATGGTACTCGTCACCGCGAGACAAAGAATGTCTTCGGCTGGATGGCACTGACCTTCTATCAGCAGTGGCTTTGCCAGTCATTTGCTACAAACCGCAACCACCATGCGCCGGATGGAGGAGCGGCCTTTTATCGTGCGATTGCGGCGGGTGGTGATGCTTATCTGAACAAGCTTGACCAGGATATTGCCCAGGTTCACGCCTCGCTCGACGCCAATCCCGAGGGCAACAAGGGCCTAAAAGAGCTGGAAAAAGACCTCAACGAGCTCAAGAAGGGTATGAAGGGCTTTGTGACAGACTTGCTCGTCAACGAGGCCAAATATAGCCCCACCACTCTGGGCGCTCTTCCTTACCTGACTTGCTGCAAAGTGAACGAGGATGAATTGCCGCAGTCAGAAATCGCCGCACCTGAGATGGGCCTCCAATTTCGAGGGATCGGGAATACTATCAACACAGCCCTGCTCAACAACAACCAACTCCACCAACACTTCCTTCCCGCTGGACTGATGATGAACTACAACGGAGCAGGTGGCACGATGGGCCTCGACAACAGCCTTGGAAATAATTACCTCATGGATCCTGGTCTGCAGGACAGCAACCACAACAGCAACCACTCCACCCCTTTCAACCCCTTCAACAACACCCTCAACCAACAGACCACAGACGCTCTTCGATCATGGGACAACGCAGCAGCAGACTTTCCTAACTCAGCCTCGCCCTTCAGCACAGAAATGCCGCCAATTGGTCCTATGCAGCCGATCCCGCTCCCGGAACTGCCCAACGCCATCTACCACCCACAGCCGCGAACCCAGGCACAAGCGCAGTTCAACACTGGTACCGACCTGGGGGACGATATGGGAATGGACTTTCTCGACGAACAGTTCCTTCCTGAAGGCGACAGATTCGTGCATAACGGTGGCGACGGGAGCATGGCGTTTCTTTAAAGGCTGGTGAGACCAGCAAAATCGGGCGGCGAACTGTGTGTTTTGACTTTGAAAGAGATTATACCAGTCTCTTGATTTCCCCTTCGGTCCTTCTTATCTTCATGCTGCTTATCGTCAGCGGCAATGGCGTTATCTAGAGGATATCGGGGAGTTCATCTACGCTTGAGTTAGTTTACTTATGTGCTATTTTCGTTGAACGTTGTATCAATACCCCCGTAGATTTCGCGCCAGAGTTGAGTAGTGCGCCGCTATATGTATCAAATAGCCCAGCACTTAACAGCCATAGAGATGGGAGGGCCCTGCCGCTGAAACCTGCCGGGTTTCTTCTCGATCGAGACTTCAGCTAAATCAATCCCAAGCAATTTGCCCGTCAAATGTCCAAGTGTGCGTATGAATGTGGTGCAAAACCATGATGAAATTTCCGAGCTAAACAACAGCAAATGTAGTGATATCAATTGAGCCTAATCTGACAACATCTTCCTCCACCCAACCCGCACCGTATTCGATTCAGATCGCTGTTTACTCGTCGTCGTAGCCCTGCGGGATAACCCGGGGTCCTTGGGGAACTATAAAAAAATCCCGTTAGCACTACTCAAACAAAAAAAAGAAACGGAGAAAATAATGGAGCCTCCACTGCAACAGGACGTCGAGCACTTACTGGGATACGTCAAAGGAATCGGCTCCGGGTCAACGTCGCCAAAGAAGCGTCTGATCGGAGGAAGAGAAACAAGCATGAGGGGTCCGGTAGAACCAATCACGATGGAGTAGAAGATGGCGGGTTTCTCGTGTGAGGCCCAGCGCAGGTAGCGGAGGGGAGTAGACCAAAACAGGGGCGCGGACATTGTTGCGACTGGAAGATTTTGCGGGATATTTGGGGTGAGACTGGTGGTGGGGGTGTCGCGGATGGACTCAATTGAATGAGTTCAGGCGGCGGCGATGATTTCTGAGTGTCGCTGGAGATTTTACCGACGAGATTGTGACCGGGGTGAGCTGTGATTGTGGTTGTAGCTTGGTTGAGGGGAAAGACGGAGGTTCCAATGAAGTGAAGTGACGATAGGCCGGGCCGAAGTTTAGTCGCAAAGGCGGCACTGACTGATTGGAGGTCTTGGCGCTCGGTCCAAACACGTCGCAGCTTCCAGTGACTTACGTAGACTGCTATACTTCACTATTTACTGCGATTAAACTTCGACAACACCGGTTGCATCTTTCTTTCGTCTCATTTGGTGATCCTTTTCTTCGGTCGTTTCTCGTGCTCCGCTGTGCGGAAGGTCGCTGAAGATGCGCTGGTGTCCGTCCCTCTTGCTCTATGGCTTCTTGGCCGCTGTCAATGCATTGAGCAGTTCGGGGAACCGATTGCTTGTGGTTTTGGAGGACGCTGCGGAGAAGGGACTATATTCCACGCTATGGGGGGATCTAGAAGGTATAGTATCTGGAAAATTGAGGCAATTTGGCTTGTCATTTGCTAATTGGATCGCGGGCAGCTCGAGGGTATAACCTCATCTTTGAATCGCCCAAGAATGACCAGCTGTCGCTGTTCGAGCTTGGGGAAAGAGCTTACGATCATGTTTTCCTCCTACCTCCCAAGTCTAAAGGTCTGTGATCTCCTATAAACGGTCGACCGTGGACACTCAATTGACCTTCGCTATAGGCTTTGGACCTTCGTTAAACCCTAAGAACCTCGTCGACTTCATCAACGACGACGGTAACATTCTCCTCGCTCTTTCCGGCAAATCCACGACGCCCAGTGCTATCAGCTCCCTCCTACTGGAGTTCGACCTCCACCTATCCACAGACCGCTCTTCCATCGCCGTTGACCACTTCAACTATGACACCCTTTCCGCTTCCCAGAAGCACGATGTCCTTGTCCTCGACCGCCCCGCTAAACTTCGCTCTGACACCAAGGACTACTTTGGCGGCGAAGGCGTGCTCGCTGTTCCAAATGCCAGCCCCCACACACTTGGCGATAACTCGCTCCTTACGCCTATTCTACGGGCCCCCACAACTGCATACAGTTACAACCCCAAGGAAGACGCTGGTTCGGTTGAGGAAGTCTTCGCTACTGGCTCTCAGCTTGCCCTGGCGTCGGCCATGCAAGCTAGGAACTCCGCCCGCTTCACATTGCTCGGCTCTGTGGAGAGTCTCCAGAACAAGTGGTTCTCCGCAAAGGTCAAGGCACCTGGCGGCAAAGAGGTTGAGACGGCCAACCGGGAATTTGCCAAGCAATTGACCGCGTGGACATTCAAAGAGACTGGTGTTCTAAAGGTCGGAAAGGTCGAGCACCATCTCGCCAAGGACGACCTCACGATCGAGGATCTGAACCCTAGCATCTACCGCATCAAGAACGAAACCGTACGTACCAGCCTCTACCACTATGAGCGTCACCCCTGCTAATCCATAACTGTCAGGTCTTTTCCATCGAAATTTCCGAATACAACTATGACGGTTACACCCCCTTCGAAGTCCCCGCAAACGACGCCCTCCAGCTCGAATTTACTATGCTCTCCCCCTTCCACCGCCTGAACCTCCAGCCTGTGACCAAAACCGCAAACAGCACCATCTTCAGCACGACATTCACCGTCCCCGACCAACACGGCATCTTCTCCTTCCGCGTGAACTACAAGCGACCCTTCCTCACCAACGTCGAGGAAAAGCACGAGGTCACCGTCCGCCACTTCGCGCACAACGAGTACCCGCGCTCCTGGAAGATCAGTGGCGGTTGGGTCTGGATTGCGGGGCTTTGGTCCGTTATTGCGGGCTTCCTGGCGTTTGTAGTTGTTTGGCTCTATTCGGAGCCTACAAACTCAGCGGAGAAGAGCAAGAAGACGCAGTAAATAGCTGACAATTGAATCCAGGTTGGATTTGTATTGCATCTGAATGATTACTTGTATGAACAGAAAATACCTTGCGATTCAATGAGAGTTGATATTCTAGACATATTTGCTGTAAACGCGATCGGCCATTTGTAAGTTTGTTCATGATATCGCCTAATCAGAAAACTATATACACCAACACATATCATACAATTTCTAAAATAGAATAAAAAAAAACTCCATTCCATGCCATGTCATGAGGGGAGGAAAAGCCCGCTTGCGTGCTGAAACACAGACGCGATGCGCAGTGTAGTGTCGACATTCCATTCCACAATATCTCCTCCGTCCCTTAAATTCTCTTCCCTATCTCTATCTCTATCCAAGCACCCGCTCCGCTCAGAGCCCCCTCGTCTTCTCGGGATCCATCTGCACCTCATCCCCACTAATCTCCTTGACCGTCTCAAACGCCGGCTTCCCCGCATACAATTGCCCCGACGGACGGCTCGCCTGTCCCTCAACCTCCTTCGTCATTTGGAGGGGCGCGTTCCCGCGGAATCTTTTGCGCATGTCAATTAGACCGCGTCTAGCCGAGAGATATACAGGTTAGTTGAGCTGCTCCATTCCGTATGTTTGCGACGAGTGTAATTGGGAGGGTAGAGGGGTTGGAGCGGGAGAGAGACGAACTTGCACTCGCCGAACCCCTTCCGCAACTGCTGGCATTTAACGGGGAGTTCGTCGACCAGCGGCTCGCTGAGGCATTCGCGGGGTGTGTGGCGCTGGACCATGATGCAGTCTGATTGTTGGAGGCATTGGGCTAGGGCGTCGCCTGTGTGATTTACATCTTGTTAGTTGAGGGTTGAGGAATTTGTTGGATGGATGGTATGATTGCGCTCTCGAGCATGAAAGTGTATGCGGTCTGGATTGAATCGGTGAAGGTAGAGTCAAGAAAACAGGCTATAACCCTAGTAACTTACGCAGAGCAGCGCATGAATTCGGCATCTTGAGCGTGTCCAGCCAATGCCCCGACTGACTGATTAAAGATCTGATGGTTCGTCGAATAGACAGGCGGCGCGGACTCCGCGGGAAAATGGTGAAACGCACGGGACCGCCCCGGATTAGGTAAGCTGGATTTGCACGATCACATGGAAATGGCGGTCTGAAATGACGTCGCGGCGACGGGGATCGCTTCCGTCGAGGCTCGAGCTCCTCGTGGATCCAGCTTGGGCCCGAGGGGAGGCTTGTATAGGTTATTTCAATGTTTCTTCCCAGCGTTTGTCTGCGCATCATGAGTTGTCAAGTGAGTATCAATCTGAAATTGAAGGACTAATAGTGCTCAGTGAACATTCAACATGGCTCGTGTCCCGGTTATCGGGCGACTCTTCTGGTTCGAATATCTTGCTCTCTTTGGATCGTTGATCCTGGTGCTACTGGAATGGGTCATTCACATTATTACGTTCTGCCTTCGTACGTTACGCCGCAACATAGAATGCGTATTTTGGACGATTGCTAACATGAGATAGCTGAACCGGTCATCAGTTTCTGCTACGAGCGGTCGAAAACTATTTTCAACTTGGTCATAACCCCTGAGAGGCCGGAAAAGCAGGACCGGGAGAAACGACATGCGAACGCAGTTGGCCAGGCCTCGGATTTCGCTGAGATATGCGCTATCTTCGGATATGAAGCGGAGGAACACATCGTCCAGACCGGTGACGGGTATTTGCTTGGTCTCCATCGGTTGGCGAATCGCAAGGGCGAGGAATCCCAGACTGTCAACCAAGGTGAAGGGAGTGTTAAGAAGAAGGTAGTGTACCTTCATCATGGTTTAATGATGTGCAGTGAGGTCTGGGTCTGCTTGACGAACGAAGAACGGTGCTTGCCTTTCCAGCTTGTCGAGCGAGGGTATGATGTCTGGCTGGGCAACAACCGAGGGAACAAGTACTCCAAGAAATCCATCAGATACTCTCCGTTATCAAACGAGTTCTGGGATTTCTCAATCGACAATTTCGCCTTCCACGATATCCCCGACTCTATCGATTATATCCTTGGACTGACGGGACAGCCCTCCCTGTCATATATTGGCTTCTCTCAGGGAACGGCGCAAGCTTTTGCCACACTTTCCACAAACCCGCGATTAAATCAAAAAGTTGATGTTTTTGTTGCCCTTGCCCCTGCAATGGCACCCGCGCGAATATCGAGTCCGGTCGTCGATTCGCTGATGAAAGCTTCACCAAACTTCATATTCTTGCTCTTTGGTCGACGCAGCATCCTCAGCTCAACAACGATGTGGCAGACCATTCTCTACCCGCCCATCTTCATGCGTATAATTGACACGTCGCTTTCATTCCTTTTCAACTGGAAATGCAAGAACATTAGCAGAGCCCAGAAACTGGCTGGCTACCACCATCTCTTTTCGTTCACCAGTACCAAGTCCGTGGTCCATTGGTTCCAGATCATCCGCAACAAGAACTTCCAGTTTTATGATGACGAGGTTTATGCACCATTCAGTATTGTGGCCAGTGAACGGTTCTACAAGCCAGTCAAATACCCGACGAAAAATATCAAGACACCCATTGTCCTGCTGTATGGTGGTAGTGACAGCCTTGTTGACATCGATGTCATGCAGAAAGAGCTTCCTCGTGGAACCATAGCCAAGGAGATTCCCAAATACGAGCACCTGGATTTCCTATGGGCAAATGATGTGTCTGAGCTGGTCTTCGGCCATGTGTTTGAAGCGCTGGACCGATATAGCTCCCCCAAGGGGCTCGAAACGAAGAGAATTGGGCAGGTCAATGGCACCAAAAAATAGGCAGCGGCCTGAATTGAACTCTGTTTTCAAGCTGCAGCTGTAAGGAGTAATCAGTGCGCCTGCGCGATGACGGCGGAGCGAGAGTGAAGCTCAATTTAGTAAGATAATCTTTGTGTATTTGGCGGAAGAGACACTGACTCTGGGATTTCAGTCGTACAACGCATTGTGTTTAGGCCTAAGGTGATGCCTCATCCTTGCAAACAACACCGCTTGTCTGTAGACTACTGTATGCTTGTTTGTATCTCGATAGAAACGTATCACCGCCAGCATCATGCCATGACGCGATCTATCGTCCTCGTAGTTTCTGACGATTCGACGAAACGCTCTAGACCCATCGCGTTCCGTCATGCTTATCTCGTGAGGCACCCATGTGGACGTGGACGCAGCGAATGTGATGGGTGAAGGGCAGAAAGTACCTGCTCTAAACCCATCGGAACGGTCCGCGTGGGTTCACAAAGCTGATGCCTAGAGTACTTGTAGGCTTTACTGGATGAGAGGAACGGTTAATGCAAGTTGAATGTTTGCGGAGGCTGAGCTGTACCTTGCTAGCTTACCTACCGGACCTGGTCCTGCCCTGTCTTGCTAGCTCGCCTCCCCTCGGAGACCAGGAACATGATCCGGCCCTGCAGCGATGAGTTGGCCGGTTCCTGAGCTGGGCTGACGATCATACCGCCAGTCGGTATGTACATAGTGATAGGTCGCGGGAAACAGATTGGGCCTGTTTCATGATCGCCTTTGTGATGAGACCGAGGTGAGACTGTCAACTGCAGTCGAGACTGTTGACAAGAGAGGGATGAGGCAGCCAAGCAGGCCCTGATCGGAGCAGGGGTGCTATCACGGTGAGTTTGGCGTTTATGAGGTCTTCAGTTTGATCTCTCGTTTGCTCTTTGCTTGGAACGTGAGGATGAGAAAAGAAAAGAGATGGAGTGCGACGTAAGTAATATGAGATGGTGTTATATTTGAGAGGGTGTATGTACGGAGTAGTGGACAAGACAACCTCGTCCACGATCCAGGACATATTTAGCAAACCACCCTTCCCATCCCCATCAACCTTTCACCTCTCCAGCACCTCTATCAGCATCATCGTCGTCTCATTACTCCTTTAGGATCCCCACCGATATAGAGTTTCGGTTCCAAATCATCAATCCGATCTTCACCGCCATCCACGCATTCCTCGTCCTCCCCCAAATCTACGAGTGGTCCGCAAGCGCTGGAAGGAAAGGAAGATTACAGACGGCAGCAGCAGAGAAAAAGCAAAACACCAGACGGAGGATTGCATCATTGTCGCGCTCCTTCAGGCCTCAGCATCCGCAGCATCTCCGGCTTCCGAATTTTTGAACCAAACCGTCGTTGCGCTCCCCACAACTTCTGCTAAGAGCCCGCGACTAAACTGCAGTCGGCCTGGCCCTACCTCCTTCGCCCCCACCGGCACTACTCACAGTCTCGCTCTCGACGTCGAACCGGTCCGTTCGTTCGCTGAGTCGCTCCGCTGCATTTCGTTCGAGAACCTCTTGCGCACACTCTCGCTTCTCCGACCTCTCTTTTCACCTCCCTCGCTTCGCTCCCGCTTTAAGCGCCTCCTTTCCTTCTGGAAAACACCCAATTTGGCGGTAATTAATTGATATCGAGACAGATGTAACGGATCGCGTGTCGTTACCCTTGCTCTCCAAGCTCACCCCGCTCCTTTATCCCCGAGGGACTTGGTCCACGGTCCACCGACAATTCCGCCAGGAGGTCCGTCTTTTGCTCGAGCACCGCGCATTGCACCGGATCTACGACCTCGTGTCTTGGACAATTCACCAAGTCAATTGCGGACTACCCACTTGCTTGCTCGCCGCGGATCACATCTACACTCAATTCAATCTTGCTCGTGGACGGTACCTTTCGGTCTTCATACTACTTGCCTTTGAAGAGGTCAATTGCAGTCTAGCGGTCTGATTTTAGTTATTGGTGTCACAAATTTTGGTCTCAATGCGGCCGCAGTGAGTTTGGCCCCGGAGTTTGGTTCGCGTCACATAAGAATGCATGGGAAATGCTAATGATGGCTTGTGTCACCGGCAGACGAGAATACCATATTGTCGTGTTAGGCGCTGGTAGGCTGCCCTTTCTGCTTCGGGATCTCACAAAGACCTCGCACTGATTTTGACTTGCTTTCTTGTACAATAGGAGGAGTGGGTAAAAGCTGTCTTACTGGTATGGGACGCCGAACATTTTACCTACAACCCCCGCATGGGTGGTATATACGCTGCTCTGGCGGTCAATGGCTTACGTTGTGTAGCGCAATTTGTTCAGAATGTTTGGATCGAAAGCTACGACCCGACAATCGAGGACTCTTATCGCAAACATATCGAGGTAGACGTAAGTCTATCATGCTGGGCATGTAATTGATGGAAGCTGATTTCTTCTAGGGTCGACAATGTATTTTAGAAATGTAAGACGGTTTTGTGCTGGGGGAGTGCGAAATTGCGGTTATGGCTAACCTTGAGCGTCAACAGTCTTGACACGGCAGGGACAGAACAGTTCAGTAAGTTAAGCTTGCCTCTTAATAGCTATGTCGGCTAACATGTTTCTAGCGGCCATGAGGTAATTAGCAACCCTCTTCTAAACTGCTCGAGAGCATCAGCGACTTCTCGCACATATCGCTATCTTGCCCAGGAGCTGACCGTGCCTGCCAGAGAGCTATATATGAAGCAAGGCCAAGGCTTCTTGCTTGTATTCTCCATCACGAGCATGTCTTCGCTCAACGAACTATCTGAATTGCGTGAACAGATTGTCCGGATCAAAGATGACGAAAACGTGCCTATCGTCATTGTCGGAAACAAGTCGGACTTGGAAGAAGACCGCGCGGTGCCTCGTGCTCGCGCATTCTCCCTTTCACAGAGCTGGGGCAGTGCTCCATATTACGAGACTTCGGCTCGTCGACGAGCCAATGTCAACGAGGTCTTTATTGACCTCTGTCGGCAGATTATCCGGAAGGACGCCCAAGGAAAAGGAGGCTCAGGCGATTACGATCTTCCGCCTCGCAAGCGCGAAGGCCAGAGTCGACAGGACAGAAAACGAAGGAGACGAGAGCCTAAGAAGAAAGGGCCTTGCGTGATCCTATAGAGAAACCGACTACCCTCAGAAACATGTCATGGCTACTCACCATCCCTCGCCTTTTGGGCGTTATATGAGCGCCAGATGCATTACCCTTACTCATGCTCATGACCTCTAACGACCTGCACATACCAACACCTGCCACAAAACATGATACCATCATACTTCTCTTACTGTGTTCCATCATACGGTTAACGTCATCTTACGATAGATCTCTGTTCATTTATACTATTTCCTTGTCACATTTATATCTTGTCATTGATACACCAGGCTCCATTTGCGTTAAGATTCAGGAATGGAAAAGTTTATCTTTTTGCTTCACACTTTGCTCCGTCCATCTCAACAGGCTTAGATGTTGATCCCAACCTCGCCATCTCGGCTTACTGACAGATCAACGGAGTGAATGATGCTGCGCTATTCTCATCACCCTTCATAACGAACGGCATGACGTGGCCTCCATTCCTCGGCTTGAGTCGGAGGTATCTCTTGCCCCAATGCAGCTGGAGTATCCTCGGAGAACAATGCCGTCTCTAGACAACATTTTTCGGACTAGGGACCCGGCTCTCGTGGACTGAACCCTCCACTGTCTTTCGCTGGCCCTGGATACTTGCCTTGCCCTGACAAGGTTCTGGTACCGTTGGTTATTTAACTCCGTTTCTAGGCAGCCATGTGTTCGGGTTCCTGTCCGGATCAATGCAGCCATAACTTTCTCTATGAATAGACCAAGACGGCGACGACTACAATACTGGTGACGACTATTGAGTTTATGCCGCGTACGCTGGCCGTTATAAGCGAGCCCTCGAGATCGGCCACTCTCTGTTCTTCGTCTTCTTGACATCTATCTGTCTTACTGCTTCTAGTATCATAGTCCCCACGGCTTCCAGGTTCTAACGCTCCAAGGCACTGTTGTTACTACAAGTACTTTATGTCTTCACATCTTTTTCGACTTTCTCCTCCGAAATGGCTCGCAAAACCGGCCATATTTTCTCACTCGCTTTTGCATTCTTCCTCCTCGCCCTCCTGGGGGTCTCCGCAGCTAGAACGGTGCACCCCTCTGCCTTCTCCGCGTCGAAAGACATCGATGTCAAAGCGTTGCTCTCCGCTTCGGAGAGGGTTAAGAACGCCCCTGCTCACGCAACTTACCCGCTGAGCATCAAAGATTTTACCGCCAAGTCGACCATCCACAGCGACTGGGCGTCGTTCCATGACGGAGCGGCATATGTGTTCAAAGCCGACATGGACACTGACTGTGACGGCTTGAACTACAAGTGCGACGGGAACGCCGACGGCCAGCTCCAAACCACCTGGGGCGCGCTATCTGCCTTCGAGGTACCATTCATCGTTATACCTCAGGCATTCCTCGAGGCCAATCCGGTGGCCATTCCTGGAAATAATGTTGCAGCCGTGATCTGGTAAGTACACCCCCGCTTGATATGAGAAACAACATTATGCTAACATAGCGCAGCAACAACAAGATGTTCTACGCCATTCTGGGTGACAGCAATGGCAATTTCCCGCAGGTAATGGGCGAGGCGTCCTGGCTCCTCGCCCATTCCTGCTTCCCCGAGGCCAACCTCAGTGGCAGCAAAGGTCACGATGAATCCGACGTAACCTACATCCTGTTCACCGGCCCTGGCGCTGTCCTTCCTCCTTCCGCCCTCAACGCCAACTACATCACCGACTTCGCCAAACTTCGGTCCATGGGCGATGCACTTACGACCTCCCTCTCGACGAACCTGGGAATTCCACTGCTTGGCTCAGGTTCGTCTCACGACAAGGGCCAACACGACGGCCCCAAGAATCCTCCCTCCTCGCCTCCCAAAGAGGACACCCCCTCGACGCCCTCCCCGCCCTCAGAGGAACCACCATCCTCCTCTGAGGATGACTTCGACAATGGCCATCACGATGGCCCCGACACCGATACTGACAACGCCGACAACCAGGACGGCACGCCAACCCCCAGTGTCCGCCCTGGCCCTCCTCCTTCCAGCGCGGGATCAGCACCTCCCGAGTCTGACGAGACTGACGACTTCGACTCTGGCGCCAGGTTGCAGATCCGCGGGACTGTACCCGAACTCATGGCACTGTTTTTGGTAGTGTTGGTTTTGGCCGTGACTTGATCTAGTTCCAACCAGGCAAGTCAAGGGAAAAGGTTTGCTTCTTCTGTTGCTTTTCTTATATTGTTCAGTTTCTTTTCAGATTGCTTTTCTACCTTTCTGCTTTTTCGTGTTTACCTTTTTGCATTTTTTTTATCTTATGTAGCCTTGTCCAGCAACGAGGACCTTTTCCCTATATTTCCTGGTTTTCCACCGTTTCACGGTTTTCCAGAGGCAATAGGGCTTTTACTGGCTCCTCATCTGGCAAGTGCTTTTACTGCGATATAGTTACGGTGTTTTGGACTTGATCTACACATATACCCTAGTGATTTGAGTGGAGTTGGTTTTTGGAAGAACATTCTTTTGGTCAACTAGATCGACGTTTACTGTAGGCGTAGTATGTCTCTTGCGTACAGGTGGGCTGAATTTTGCGGTTTACGTAGCCCTATCTTATGTAGTATCGAGTACTTGAAAGTATCCATGACTGGAGTAAACGTCAGAGCAAACCTTGGATATCCCGTCCAGAAGCCCTCTTCCCCAGACCTAAACACCCTTACCTCGCCGCCCACCTCACCTCCGAGATCCGGGCGACCCCCAGAACCCAGCATGAATCGGTTCAGTCTGGGTTGGAAATAATTTTCTATGTGAAATTCCAGAATATTACATCTCTGGGACCAGAGAATAAACATTGGAGCGGAAATACTGACTCTATCTAAGCCTTGCGTGCGTGGACGACTTCGAGACTGCGTGGATTATATATGTACGGGGGGAGAACATTTCCGCCAGTGCCACGCCCACAGCTAGGAGGTATGGCAAGTTCCTCGACATACACACGTGGGCGACATAGAGTTTGGGGTATAAAGTTCTGCTGGGGCCTAGACATGTATGGTATTTTATTTAGAAAACCCACATGAAATAACATGAACACGCGTGCGATACATATGCATACGAACAACCCTCCATAGCTAGCCCCATAAAAGAGAAATTAGAAGAGAGCTGAAGGGTAGAATCTACAACTACATCCTAAAAACACCAAACCTCGTCCTCCCATCCTCATCCCTCCTCCCACCCAACGCAGCAGCCAAACCCATCCCCAGAACGCGCCTTGTATGAGCAGGCGGAATGACGCCATCGTCCCACAGTCGTGCGGATGAGAACGTAGCCTCAGACTCGCGGTCGATGCGGGCTTTCAGTTCTGGGTCTGCGGTGCGCCCCACAGCTTCCATTACTGAAGAGAGTTGCTCCGAGCCCATGACGCCGATTTTGGCGTTCGGCCACATGAATAGGAGTCGCGGGGAGTAGGCGCGGCCGCTGGGTGTGTTGTTAGCTAGTTGCCTTTGCTTGTTTTGTTTTTAGAGAGTTGGGGGGAGTGGCCGGTAAGAGGAGTAGGGTAGGGTACGCACCACATGCCGTAGTTGCCCGCTCCGGCACTGGATCCAAAGACGATGGTAAATTTGGGCACGTCGGCGCAGGCAACGGCGGTGACGAGTTTCGCGCCATTCTTCGCAATACCGCCCTTTTCGGCGTCTGCGCCAACCATGAAGCCGGAGATATTTTGAAGGAAGACGAGTGGGATGTTGCGCTGTGCGCAGAGCTCAATAAAGTGGGCGCCCTTGAGGGAGGACTCGGAGAAGAGAATGCCGTTGTTGGCGACTATGCCTACCTGGTGTCCGTGGATGCGGGCGAAGCCGGTGACGAGAGTTGTGCCGTAATCGCGCTTGAACTCAGCGAATTCACTGCCATCGACGATGCGAGCGATGACTTCGTGAGCGGGGATTTGGCGGCGGAGGTTCGTACCGGCGATACCGTTGAGCTCGGCTGGTTCGTAGAGGGGCTCTTTAAAGCCAGATTTGGTTTCTTTGAGGGGGAGGTTATTGGAAGTCGTTGTTGTCGTTGGGTAATTGAGGTTGGAGATGGATCGGCGGGCGAGGACAAGGGCGTGGGCGTCGTCGACGGCCAGGTAGTCCGTTACACCTGATATTGTGCTGTGGAGTTGACCACCTCCTAGATCTTCAGCTGAGACTACCTCGCCAGTGGCGGCTTTAACAAGCGGAGGACCAGCC
The DNA here is from genome assembly GCF_047715775.1 of Aspergillus undulatus. Classification (NCBI taxonomy): domain Eukaryota; kingdom Fungi; phylum Ascomycota; class Eurotiomycetes; order Eurotiales; family Aspergillaceae; genus Aspergillus; species Aspergillus undulatus. The sequence continues at coordinate 132,860 of NW_027396654.1, forward strand.
AAGAAAATTGTGCCTTGATTCTCGACAATGATGGTCTCATCGCTCATGGCGGGAACATAGGCGCCTCCTGCTGTGCATGGGCCCATGACAACCGAGATCTGAGGGATACCCTGCGAGCTCATCCGGGCTTGATTGAAGAAGATACGGCCAAAATGCTCCTTGTCCGGAAAGACATCGGCTTGATGTGGGAGGTTAGCACCCCCGGAGTCAACTAGGTAGATGCAGGGTAGCTTATTTTCTTGAGCAATTGCCTGAGCGCGAAGGTGCTTCTTAACCGTGATGGGATAGTAGGTGCCGCCCTTGACTGTACTGTCGTTCGCAACGATCATACATGTCACCCCTTCAACCGTTCCAATTCCAGTTATGATCCCACCAGCGGGGACGTCTTCCCCGTACACTCCATGACCCGCCAATTGGGAAAGCTCTAGGAAGGATGTGCCAGAGTCGATGAGGGCTGAAACGCGATCTCGAGGAAGCATCTTCCCACGGGCAATATGTTTATCCTTCGCTTTCTGTGGACCTCCCTGGGCAATTGTATTGTGTAGTGTGTTCATTCGATCTAACACTTCTTGCATCTGTTGCGCGTTCTCTTTGAAGTCTGGAGACGACGTATCGACCGCTGTAGGAAGGACAGAGATAGCGGAGGCATGATGTGGATGAGTATAGCTGGCAATCGATCGAGACGAAGTAGTAGAGTCTATTCGCAAATTATGGCCGACTTGCCGTGAAGTTGAAGCGGGGCGAGGAGGACCTGATCGAGCAGTGTATGCTATTGAGGAGGTCCAGCTCCTGCGAAGGAGTGGGGCTGGAACACGCATTACGAGAACGGGCAGTATATGAAGTAGAGAGTTCAGCTAGACCATGACCTTTCAAGATTCAATAGAGGGACAATGATATGAGTAAGTTCAGGTACTTTTCCGTGAGGCGCGAAGATATTAAAAAAGGAAGTGGTGATGATGCGGTCGGTTTGCGGAGGGGAAGACGCGGAGGTGCGGAGAGGCGAGCTTTTCCGCGTTTAACCGAACTGTCACCCCGACTACACCTCCGCTGCCTTCACTCTGATCCCGGGGAATGTCTTTATTTCAAAGCACTGCTACTACTGACTTTACTTGATCAATCTCGCAATTTCTCACTCAACGATGGCCGCCACACGCTTACCTTTTCTATTCCGCTCCATTTCCTCCAGAGGCCCCACGAGGTTCACCAAGCCCCTCATCGCCGCTGTGCGAACGCTAGCAACAACCAAACACCCGAGAGGGTTTGTGCCTCCATCCGAGGACGACCTGCTAGAGCTACGAGAAAGAGTCCAAGAGTTTACCAGTAAGCTCACTAATCCGTATCAGTACGCAAATCAATAGGGTGTCTGCCGTTCTAATTGAAATCCCTCGTCTAGGGCGTGAGATCCCGGAGGAAGTTGCTGCACAGACAGATGCTCAGAATGAATTCCCCGCAGATATGTGGAAGAAATTGGGCGATGCTGGGTGATTATCTCCGGAAATGTCAGATACTTCGAAGCTGATGTACATCTAGGTTACTCGGCGTCACAGCGGATGAGGAATATGGGGGTCTTGCAATGGGCTATCAGGCCCATTGTGTGGTGATGGAGGAGATTAGTCGTGCTTCAGGTACGTCATACCGTACATTACACTCATATCTACCTTATTGACCGTGTTCCTTGTACAGGTAGTATCGCTTTATCATACGCAGCACATTCGCAGCTCTGCGTAAACCAGCTTTCCTTGAACGGCACAACCAAACAAAAAGAACGCTTTCTTCCCGGCCTTCTATCGGGTAAGAAAGTCGGCGCCCTGGCTATGTCAGAACACTCGGCCGGCTCCGACGTCGTCAGCATGAAGACAACCGCCAAAGAAGTCGACGGTGGGTGGGTATTGAACGGGACTAAGATGTGGATTACGAATGTGAGTTCTTCTTTGTTTTCCAGAGCATAGCAAATAGCTAAGAGTTACAGGGCCCCGACGCAGATTACATCGTCGTTTACGCTAAGACAGAGCCCGAGCAAGGCTCCAAAGGTATCACCGCGTTCGTTGTTGAGACAACGTCCAAGGGTTTCTCGTGCGCTCAGAAGCTGGATAAGCTGGGAATGCGCGGTTCGAATACCGGCGAACTCATCTTCGAGGACGTCTTCGTGTCCAGAGAGAATCTACTAGGCGAAGTGAACCGCGGCGTCAAGGTTCTCATGGAGGGTCTCGATCTAGAGCGGCTGGTCCTCAGCGCTGGTCCGCTAGGGTGAGCCAACCTGCATCTCGATCTACTAATGTCACCTAGAGCTGGAGATAAAGCCGATGCTAATATATGTAATCAACTCACAGAATCATGCAAGCCGCCCTCGACCTAGTCCTCCCATACACGCACGTCCGCAAACAATTCGGAACCCCCATCGCCCACAATCAATTAATCCAAGGCAAGCTAGCAGACATGCACACCAAGCTTGCGGCATCCCGAGCCTACACTTACGCAACAGCCCGACACATCGATTCCTTCGCGTCTCTCGGTTCGGAAGCGATCCGCACGCAGGACTGCGCGGGGGCAATTCTATACGCGGCCGAACGCGCCACAGAATGCACGCTCGATGCGATCCAACTTATGGGCGGGAACGGGTATATCAACGAGATTCCGGCGGGGAGGTTATTGAGGGATGCGAAGTTGTATGAGATTGGGGCGGGAACGAGTGAGATTCGACGGATGGTTATTGGGAGGGCGTTTAATAAGGAATATGCGCAATGATTGGGAGAAAGATTAGATTGCTATGAGGTTTTCATTTCAGTGTCTATGAATACATGAATAATGTCATAAATATAAATATAGGATGTTGAGAAGGAGACGCGTAACTCATGAGGCCAATGTTAGGTTAGTTTATTTGCGTCTTGCGGAGCGGCGAACAGGGCCAGACGATGCAGGATTTGTGGTCTGTGTTGTCTTCGCAGTTGCTGCCCGCTTCGCTTTGGGCTGTGCGTCAGCGGCTGCAGTATTCTCAGACGCATCCGGTTTGTCGTCCACCGAAGCCGAGGCTTTGCGTTTCCGACCTCTTTGGGGCTCAGCAGCGGGAGGCTCCTTGGTTTTCTGCATAACCGGAGGCTTGGTAGCAACTCCATTGGTCGTAGAGGGCTCTTCTACCTCATTGATCGATTCGAGCGTATCAATGAGATGACCGGGGTCGCCTTTCTTCGGGTGAGCAGGCAGTTTAGACGGCGAGTTCACGACCGCCTGGAGAGGAGTAGTCACCACCGGCTTCACGGGCTGTGGTTCTGCAGCATCCGAAGATATCACCTCGTCTTCACAAATATCCTCCATTAATGACGGTACATCAAGGTCAGACTCGCTCTGTTCGCGCGACACGGCTTCCGCGCTTCTCGAGGGCGGGATGCGGCCGCGCAGCGGTCCGATCGCCGGCTTCGCGTTCCGGAATATTTCTCTCCAGTTCTTCAGCAACGAGACTTTTTCTCCCTCGCCAGGGGCGTAGATCTCGACGATGTCTGTTTCATCCTCGGGATGTTTCCATGCGACACCTTGGAATGATGTCATATCTGTCGGAAGGGTATCCGCTACCTTCCTGCGTTTTGTGGTAAGGGCATCGAGGTACGGTTGTTCTTTGATGGGCAACAAACCCATGGCACGCAGTCGACGCACGGCGGTTGGGTCTTCATCGTAGTAGTCATCTGAAAGGTCCTCCCAGTCGCTGAAGAAGTCCGCGGTTTCGAGGGAGGGGTCTTCGGGGAGCATAGGGTCGTGTGTTGCAGCGGCGGCTAAGTCATCCTGTACCATTGATAATTAGACGCGGGCCTGACGATTGCATAGAAGAATCATTATGAGCATACAGCTTCAGTCGGATCGGCTTCCTCAACCCAAAAGATCTCGTCATCGTCAAATTCATCGTAATATTCCTCGATATCGGACATAGCGAATGCGCCAAAAGTTTGCTGCAGTAGCGAAAGACAGAACGTGTCGGTCCGAAAACAGAGAAAACAAAGACAGGTGAAAGAGAAAAACAAGTGACTCTACGCCCACAGTCACTTGAGGATTAGGATAGAAACGAGGGTGTTGATGACTCGAGAAGCGCTAATGAGGTCAAAGCTGAGCGCTTGCGCTTGTCCGGCCTTTGCCAAGTGAAGAAAAAGTGCAACCGCAGACTGGGTCACGTGGCCGCGGCTTTCCCCGCATCGCTTTGCGTCGGCTCTACAAGGGGCCCGCCTGCGATCGCCGTCATACAAAGCGGCGGGCTCAAGGGTGCTTGCCCAGCGTTATCTACCATCTTTCCAGATACATTCAAGATACCCCGTTCTCATTTCGAGCATGAGTCTGACGAGTACTGCCTAGTATACTGTGCTGCATTGAGTCGACTATTCGTGCCCCTCTTTATACAATGCCGCTATCGATTTTTCTCCGCACATCCGCCCGCCTGGGGCCGACGGTTGTTCGTCGCTCACGACGAGCTGCTTCGACAGTCACATCTAGCTCATCCAGCCCTTCGCGATCATTAGACTCAATCCTTATTGCTAATCGAGGAGAGATCGCCCTGTATGCACTTCATCCAATGCCTATTGTCTCTACTAACGATTACAGACGAGTTGGCCAGACAGCCGCCCAGCACGGAATTCGAGTGACCACCCTATATACCGACCCAGACAGCCGAGCACGACATGCACTGAGCTCACCATTTGCTTTTAATCTCGGCTCTGTATCCGCATACCTTGATGGAGACCGGATCATTGAGATCGCAAAAGCCCAGGGATGTCAGGGAATACACCCAGGTTATGGATTCGTAAGCATAACTCTCTAACCACCTTGTTAGAGCAGTGTTAACGAACTTGCGAGTTGGATAGCTCAGCGAGAACTCGGAGTTTGCCCGAAAGTGTACGGAAGCCGGGCTAGTTTTTATCGGCCCGCCGTGGAAAGCTATTGAGGATATGGGGGACAAGAGGTACGCAGCCCACGAGTCTTGAATCCTCTACAAATCACTAATACTGCTGGGCCTGTAGTCAGTCGAAGAAGATAATGAACGCCGCTGGGGTTCCTTGTGTCCCTGGCTACCACGGCAACAACCAAGACCCTAATTTACTCGAAGCCGAAGCCGACAAGATCAAATACCCCGTTCTGATCAAAGCCGTAAAGGGTGGAGGTGGCAAGGGGATGAGAATAGCTCGTTCCAAAGACGAGTTCCAAGACCAACTTCAGTCGGCAAAGTCAGAGGCTAGGAACTCTTTCGGTGATGACCATGTCCTAGTCGAGAAATATATTACCACACCGCGACACATCGAGGTTCAGGTCTTTGCTGACAAGCACGGTAATTGTGTTGCACTAGGAGAGCGAGACTGCAGTATTCAGCGCCGACACCAAAAGATCCTAGAGGAGTCACCAGCCCCTCATCTGCCTGATGCTACCAGGAAAGATATTTGGGCAAAGGCTAGATCTGCTGCTCTAGCCGTAGGCTACGAGGGCGCTGGGACAGTTGAATTCATTTTCGACAATGATACAGGGGAATTCTTCTTCATGGAGATGAACACTAGACTCCAGGTGGAGCATCCGGTAACTGAAATGGTCACCGGACAAGACCTCGTGCACTGGCAGTTGAAGGTCGCTGAGGGCGCGAGACTTCCGCTCACACAGGAGGAAGTTGAAGCCAATATATCCAGACATGGGCATGCCATTGAAGCCAGAATATATGCCGAAAACCCTGCTTCAGGTTTTATTCCGGATTCCGGGACACTCCTCCATGTTCGCACTCCCGCCATCACCGAGGACGTTCGGATTGACGCTGGATTTGTGCAAGGGGACGAAGTCTCAGCGCATTACGACCCCATGATTGCGAAGCTGATTGTTCGAGGTAAAGACCGGCAAGAAGCCATCCGCAAGCTGGCCGCAGCGCTGGAAGAATACGAAGTGGCTGGGCCAGTGACGAATATTGAATTCTTGAGAACCATTTGTAAGAGCCTCGACTTCATATCTGGGGAGGTTGAAACGGGATACATCGAGAAGCATCGCGATGAGCTCTTCGCTGGGTCAGTCATCGATCCGGAAATGCTAGCACAGGTGGCATTGGCTTGTCTGCACGACGACGCCGGCCTCGTAACACCAAAGGCAGCCAGCTTCGAAGGCTCGGCCATCGGGTTCGGACCAGGCTACCAGGAACACCACATGACATTCACAAACTCAGCTTCAGCATCAGTACCGAGCGCAACCGGCGACCCATTCGAAGTCAAAGTCCGCCAAACTAGTGACAATACATTCAACGTCGCCGTCGGCGAGCACGTCTTCGAGCAGGTGACTAGTCACACCAATGCAGACTCCCGCATTGTCACCACATTCTTCCCGCACACCCGCCTAGACACCACCGTCATCCGCGATGGTGACTCCATCGTCGCGTTCCAACGCGGCACGCAATACCGCCTCACAATCCCACGAGCAAAGTGGATGGAGAAAGCCCTCGGAATAAAAGACGTCACGAATAGCGTCCTCGCTCCCATGCCCTGCAAAATCCTCCGCGTCGACGTCCATGCTGGTGATTTCGTGGAGAAGGATCAGCCGTTGGTGGTGATTGAAAGTATGAAGATGGAAACGGTCATCCGCAGCCCGCAGAAGGGCAAGATTGCGAACGTCGTTCATAAACAAGGAGTAAGTCATGCGGTTTTTCCACTCTACCCAGAATGTTCCAGACTCTCAATCCTTGCTCAATATCTCCCCAATTATTACCCTCTTTCTCTTTTTCCTCACCCCTCCTCTCCCTGCCGGACTCCCGCTCCCGGCTCCCGGGTCGCAGTCTAGCGGCTTGGACCGTTTTGCCCCCAGCACATTAGATTCCCAAACGTGCAGGAGTCCAGATCCTGGGATTAAGACTGGCCTGTAGCTGCAGCTGGGCTAGGCTAGGCTAGAGCCTGGATTCCAGCTTACTGGCCGGCTTCCCTGGTCCGGCAGTGCCGCAAAACTGGAAATCCCAATCTGACGGTGCACGGGCCGGGCCATATTCCAGGGTTCTCTTGAACTCTTTTGCGCTTCTTCGAAGTAATCACCAACTGACCTATTGTTTTTTACAGGACCAGTGTAAAAGTGGGACACCTCTCGTTGAGTTTGCGGGAGAGGATGAGGAATCGTGATAGAGGTTGCCGCGTGCGGGGATATGGGATTCTGAAGAAGAGTAGAAATATGGGGGTGTTTGTGGTCGATTTCAATGTATGAGAGGCGTTCTAGTTTTTTCATGGCATGATACGTGAACACTTAGGATCTTGAGACGTCCATCTACTTTTTTTGGTACAACCTAGAAAATTACTCGCTGCAGGAGGAAGTGGCTCATCTCTCATTAGTTATTAGAAGGCATCTGCAAAGTAAGTCATTGCGAAACCCCCATCCCCTACGGGCCCTTGTGGTCTCTATGGTCTAGGTATATCTACCTATGAGTAGGGACCCACCGGTCCTATGAGACTCCGCCTTACACAATTGACTCCAGCCTCGGTCGCACACAAATTTAGGTAAAGCTTGACCCAGGTAGTATCCTTATGAGACTTAGAATCTGGGCGCATGGAATACTTACAATCAGTTTATACTTCTAGTGATGCCGTAACTTGTCGGATGTCTGGCTCGTGAGGGATAGCGATCCAGGAACTGGTGGAGCCGTGGGTCCCAGGCGGAAGTCCCCGAGCCCTACGGAGTATATACCTAGGTACGACGGCAATAGATCACTGGATTCTCAGAGCTCAAAGATGAAGTCACAGCGGCAAAAATCACAGTCACAAATGCCCTCTCAGTCATGCACCATGGTCGGTTAGCCTCTGTGTCAAGTTATGTCACTGCTGCAAATGTCAGGCAGAACAGTCAGTGGACCTCTGCTGTTCTTCATTTCTTTGAACAAATGATGACGTTTTTGATTGACAAAGCAATCATAAATGCATGATTCTTCTTTAGACTGTCGGGCCCACTCACTCAGTGTACGTGAAGACATCATTGCAGGAGACGCAGGATCTTGGCTGCATCTGAAAGAGCGCAGAAGATGAAGAGTGTCCGGATCGCAAAATCTAATAGGTTAGTAACTAAGTACGTGCAGTAACTTGCCGAAGCTAGCAAATTTCCGGAGGCGTTGGTGCAAAGGCTGGAGCGTTTATTGTTGTCGACGAATTATCGAGAAGAATGTTATTCTTATTGATTGCTTCGAATGCATTGGACATGCAAAGTAGTCTTGGTAGAGCCCTTAAGAAGTCGATATAAGATCACATGGTCAGCTGAATACTGCAAACAGGGTTCTTGTGCTGAACATTGCATCAATATTGCATTGTGTGTAATGGCTTGCGTGTCTTCCTTTCGATGGATCGTGCTTTCAATGGAAAGCATTGAAGCAAGTCCTAGCTACATTGAATGGAATTAGTAAGGACGGCTGGCAAGCTTCGGTAAGCCTAAGAGTTCAAGTAGCAGAGAAATTGTCAAAGAGGTGGAAGCAAGTGGAAGACCAGGATGGCGGAAGCAAGTCATTGACCTCGGGAACACAACAGAGGAAGGCGCGGGGAGTCACGCGGAGGCAAAATAAAAGAAAAGACAGGAAGTACAGGGACCAGGGCAGATGCATGCCCGATCGCTGCATGGCAGTTGGGCCTGGATCAGACTCTGCTTCCTTGTCGTGTCCGGTCAAAAGACAACAGTTCAAGAGGTTTCAAGCGCATACAACAAGAGGACATTGACCTTTCTGAATGATGATTGTCGACGAGCTGGAGTCCAGGAGAAGAAGGGACAACAGATCTCTCTTGCTATTGTACCAGATTCGGGCAATGTTCCTGCAGAAGGTTCTGTGAGCTTGTACCATGTCATCGCCCTGTCATCGCAGCATCCCTAGCTACCTCATTTGGTCCCAATTATTTTTATCTTTTCCTCTTTGAGCTTCGATTATTCGTTTTGCCATCCTGTCAACGCAATGCACGCTGGTCCGTGACCTGACAAGCCTTCCACTGTTCTTTCATTGTTCATGCTGTTCAGCTTTATTATTTGCTTCCATTGTCCATTCCCTCATAGCCCCCCTCGACGTTAAAAACAGTCCTCTGCATGGCCAGATTTCCGAACGTTCAGATCGTCCCCGATTCCTGTCCATCGTTCTGTCATCTCAACCACATCTAGCTTCAAACTATCATGATGTTCAGACCTTCAAACTTTCGTCAGACCGTCAGGGCTATCAACCAGAACACTCGCCCTGCCGTGTTGGCTGCTACGCCTCGACCCTTCATCCGTCCCCTCACCACCACAGTCCCGCGTTTCCAGAAAGACGACAAGCTTGACGACCTCGAAAAGGCCACCACAAGAGCCCCTGAGGGTGCAGCTGGTGAGCATGAGGGCAAGTACGCGCGTACTGACGAAAGCGTCGTCATCGAGTACCCCGACGATAAGAACATGCCTCCAAGTCCTGTCGTCCAGGGCCGTGGAGGAATGCACTTTAAGCGAACCCTTGCTCAGTTTTCCTTAGAGAACAGAGTCACACTGGTTACTGGTGGTGCTCGTGGTCTAGGGTTGGTTATGGCCCAGGGTATCGTAGCTTCAGGCTCTGACCTCGCCATTGTCGATTTGAACCGTATGTCCTTGCTACGATTGCTATCGTTATGGTTGACCAATTACTAAGTTCCTCGCAGGAGAGGAAGCCGAAGAGTCTGCCCAAAAGCTGGTAGATCAGTTTCAGAAGGAGAATCCTGGATTGGAAGAGTATTTTTTCTCTTTCTTCCACATCTACCCGTCCTAGAGTCAGAGCTAACAGCTATTTCCCTCCTAGACTGCCAAAAGTCACAGCCCACTACGCCGACGTCTCTAACCCTGACTCCGTGAATAATGCCATCTCTGAGGTCCTCACAAAGCACGGCAAGATTGACCACCTCGTCACATCCGCTGGCTTTACCGAAAACTTCGACGCAATCAGCTACCCGCACGATCGAATTCAGAAGCTCTGGGCCGTCAACGTCAACGGCACATACCTCTTTGCCACAGGCGTCGCAAAGCACCTCATGGAACGGAAGGCCCCAGGCTCAATGGTCCTGATTGGTTCCATGTCTGGCGCCATCGTCAACGTGCCCCAGCCCCAAGCGCCCTACAATGCCGCCAAGGCAGCCGTCCGCCATCTCGCCTCGTCGTTTGCAGTTGAATGGGCAAGTTATGATATCCGAGTGAACTGCATCAGCCCGGGATACATGCTTACTGCTTTGTACGTTTTCATTTATCTCGAGATTATGCCCTAATACTACTACTTTACAGGAGCAATTGCTGACTCAATTGATAAACAGGACCCGCAAGATTCTAGATGAAAACCCCGAATTGCGCGACAAGTGGATCTCGCTCATCCCCGCTGGCAAGATGGGCGTCCCCGAAGATCTGATGGGCCCGGTCACTTACCTCCTCAGTGACGCATCCAAGTATGTTACTGGTGCCGATCTCCGTGTCGATGGTGGTTACACCTTGACCTAATCTGTTGTCCAAATAACGGGACCGTCGCGGCCGCCAGTTTGATGTACTATTATTTGCTGCGGACATGGTGTATCGTGTTTTGTGTACCACTTGCTCTTTTTACGACCATGGTCGAGAGGCTTTGGCGTTGTTGTTCATGGTTTACATACGGCATTTGGAGTTTGTTTCTTTTCATCGTTGCTCAGCGGGTTTGTCTTTGAACCTCCACGACATTCGTTAGTTTCTTATCCTTTGAGGTTGCATTCATATCGCAGGTGCTTTCTAGACGAGCTGGAGCCTGAAAAGCGATAATGTACAATTTACTGCCGAACTACTAATTGCGGTCGGATTGTTTTGATAGACGTTGAGTATCTGCAGTTTGTTGGCCATAACATGATGTCATTTACCTCAATGAAATGAACTAACTACAAAAACGCTCAGCTTACTAGTACTATGTAGTGGTCGAATCAACTACCTCGTGTTCTTCCGGTAGGCGTAGAAAACAAAAAACAGGAAACACGAGGGAACAGTGCGTATGAATAGAGGTGTTACATAACCATTCTGAACAGCTCATCTCAGCCCAGCTTTCAAAGCGATCTGATCTTTTGTTCGCGAGCCGAATTTGCCGCCTCAATTCAGCGATCTGGGTATGAGTCTGGGTCTGGATTGTCCCGTCCCCGCAGTGCCAGTCCATGGACGCTCTCGACTGGATTCTTAAGAGGAATTTAGTGGCGGATTGATACAGCTGATGTTTGTTTTCTTCGATGTTCTGTCCTCTGCCTGAATAGATGTTCTCTACCAGGATAGCTGTCGCCTAAGTACTTGTCGCGATTTTTATACGGATTCTCATATCTCGGGCGACGGGATACAAAGGTGAGTGGCTCGCATTGGGGTGTGATGCTGTCAGTTCGACGGCTGGACATCTCCCGCTCCTTGACATATACAGTGTCTCGGGTAAGGACTCCAGATCTGAGGAAAGTATACCCATATAGCATGCAGAATGATTATTCCCTGAAGCCGTAGGTCTCGCGATGTCAACCCCCGGACAGATGTTCCAGAATCTGTCGCGGTTCCTTCCACGGATGCACCAAATTCAGACCGAAGTGTATAATGCGCTCCCCAAAAGCCTGAACCAGTATACGGCGCCGGGTTTCTGGAACCATGCATTGGAAGAGGGCACAACTTACCGTAGGTGGTGTTGACCTCCCTGGCTCTCGGTCCAGTTTCTCGTGGGTTCCAGACACCGTGAGGGTCGATTATGTTTTCATGGAGAATTCGGCGTTCAAGAAAGGCCCATTTTCAGAACCTTCAAGGGTATCGACAAGTCCAATGTCACCGAGCATAGTATTTGCCTATGTTTGTTGGCTGAGAATCCATGATTGTTGACGACGACATGGGAAATCTCCCAGATCGTAGCTTCCTTTCCCTTCTGCTCTTTCAGGGCGGATGTCGGGTTTAATCTGGACTCAGATGGAAAGCGCGATGCTCTGAGCCTGGAACTCGTAGTAGCATGACTGCGCTCCTGCACAAGATTCGAGAGAGTCGTAAGAGGTCCTCAAGTGTTGAGAGGGAGTGCAATACTCTGTACTACTTACGGAGGAGGTACTTGGGCATGCAAGGCATCAGGTGACAAGGCCCCGTGACCGCGGACGGCGATCCTGATTCGATTCAACTTCGTCCAGGACAACCTCCTTCCATCACTTTTTATTCTCTTCCGCCGTTTGCGTCATCCAACTTGCTCGTTGTCATCGGGGCTGGGTAGCGGCACTCTTTACGTTCCTGCATCTCACCTGAGAAACCAACTTTTCGGGGCACACTGAGAGTCCCAATATTGATGTTCTGGAGACCCGCCGGCCCCAGTCAGCTCTCCAGTTCTTCAGGCTCCCCAGAACCCCCACGGCGCTAGGCCAGATTAACCTTCACTCTCACTCTAATTCGCCGAAAATCCCCTGCAGGGGCAGCCTTCTGGATCGTCCTTCCATCGGACTGGGCCAAAATTGACGAAATTTCAGGCCCTGTGATGAGGCGGAGGCAAATCGACAATAAGCACCGGTGATCATCTGGTGGAACTCCTCGGGAATCAATTAGTCCTTTCGAAGCATGGTTACTCTGTCCAGGACTATCGGACCAGGATCTTCGTCAGACTGGAGAATCGACTCCGCGGGGTGCATTTTGATCAGCTTCGCCCTCCGAGCTCTCTGGATCGCCACTTGTTCGGTCTGAAGTTGAATGTGGTCAGCCATGGTGTCGGCCAGTTAAGCATGGGTGACGTGTGGAGAGGAAGTTCCAAGGTTTCCAAGGTTCCCAGCGGGCATTCCCGATCCCCTGGATAAGGTCGGCTGCAATAGGTTGGAGCAGTAATCCTGTAGCCCGCGTAGAGCCAAGTGGACTCGGTCCAACAGATGGGCGAGGATGCCGCGGTGATAGGCCGGGGATCATGTTAGGGCAGGCGGCGCATCAACTGACACTCTGCAGCGATATCATGTCAAGTCGATAGGTCAGAGTCCCGGCCGTGGATCCTCATGATCTGATTTCTGCGTCCTGATTCTTCCTGGTGTTCCTCGAAAGGTCTTTGTTGCTCTCAGCGCAGGACGGCACTCCACAATCTGGCAGTCTGGCACTGGGCAGCCCCGGCCACTCTTGGCTTAAGGTAGCAAGTCTTCCTTCTCAGTCTTCTATTCTTTCTGATCTTCAACCTCTCAACTACTCTCTGCATAACTTGCCCCCAGAATGCGGCTGAGCACTTATCCACCACTGAATGAATTGTAGTGATCAGTGAATCTGCCTGATGTGGGGAAAGCAGCTTGCCACTGCCCTTGCAGCCTCACTGACTGTTCTTCTCTTCTACAACCTGCGCATTCACTGATCCGCTCCCCTGCTCTCCCTGCGTTTGTTATGCTCTCTGACCCATTCCCCTCGATGTATTCACCGCCACTACTCCGTCCTTTCTCTTTCACCTTCCTTCTGCCTTCGCTTGCTAGTTTTCTATTTTCTGACAATGCAGAATTCGTGTTCTGACAACTCACCCGCGCTGTTACTTGGCCTCAGTGTTCTCTGACTTGATCTCATAGAGTCATCACCCAGCTCGTCACAATGGACAGTCTTCCAAAGGGCCTAGTGTCTGTTTCGGGGAAGGTCTCGGCTGAACTAAACGGTATCGGCTCTGATGCCGTTGACGTTGGAGACATTGTGCAGCTATGGAAAGGTTCGCTTGCTTTGCTAGTTCCCAATCTACCTCCCTAAACCTCATCAACTCACTCTTAGCAGCCTACAGCACCAGCCCCTCAGCTCATCAAGGCGACGCAGGATACCGACTGCAAAACTTCTTTTGGAGACTATGGAGCAGCAAGCGGCTGAGCAACTCTCTGACCGGATCAACACTGGCTCGCTTATTCCTGCAAATCTCAGAACCTACTGTTACTAGACCCAGTCTATTCAAGGTGGGGACACAACGATAATCCTTCTGTAACTATACGGGACTATTTTGCTGACCTTCGAACTGCAGCAATCCGAACCACAGACACTCTCGTCCAGTTTGAAACATGATGGAAAACACCAACACCCACCCGGCCATCCAAGTAGCGGGGGCACGACAGCCACCACCCCCAAACCGCCACTTCAACCTATTCTAAAGAAATCAAACAGCTCGTCCCATGGCGAAACGCAAAAGACCACCCGGCTGCTGTTAACCGGTCTAAGCGGGCAGAGTGTCACCCGGAAACCCTCAAACCCACCAACGCCTATTCCTCCATCGAAGCCAGTCACTTTCGGAGAGCAGACTCTACAGGGAAGTCGTCCGAGTCAGAAGAAGACATTTGCTGTAGGCAGCAAGGCAAAGAGCGCTAAGCGCCGGCCTGTGATGATGCGGCGTAAATCGTCGCAGCAATCCTCTGTATCTTCTACGCGCAATCACTCCCCGCAGTTGGTTCCCTCGCCGCCTGTCACTGGAGCTTTAGAAGTTCCGATTGTACAGGAGAACGAGACAGATGAGGAGGCAGTGATTAATTCGCCTGAAGGTGAGTCGCTCATTGACCTCTTGACGCGGAGTTGCCATTCAATCTCTAACTTATTTTGCAGAACCTCTCACTATTACGAAAGTCGTAAATTCACCTCCCGACTCTCCAGTCCCAGCATCAACTGCGACGTCAACCCTAACGACAGCCGCAACCACAAATCCACCCACCCACCCATCAGACCAAAACCCAACTCTTCCTCCCGAATTGCTCGCCGATTTAAAAACCCTCCTCCACAAATCTACGCCGGTCCCCGCAGGCCCCTCCCTCCGCCAGCGCTCTTCCCAGCCCGCCCAACCCACAGTCGGCTTCTTCTCCACCACAGCCTGCCGCCACTTCGACGTACGCCACCTCTCCGAAGAGAACTACGAACAGCCCAGCACGGCGAGCCTTGTCGAGGGCGGCTTCCGGAGCCGCTTTGTGGAGCAGAAGAGGGCAGCGGAAGAGTGGTATCAGCGGTATCGGGAGCAGTATTTTGAGCAGTATGGGTATTCCGAGCAACAGCAAAAGCAAAGCGAGGAGCTCGGGAGCAGCGGTATCAACCTTCACTCTGGGTCAGAAGCTGAGGAGAACAGACCAGGCACGGGCACAGAAACGGAAGAAATTGTCTCACCTACGAAGTCTCCGTACGGCGACTCACATCAATCACGATCTCACGGCGCATCGACGGTAGCGACATCAATACTTGCATCAACCAGCAGTGGGAGCGTAGGCGGAGGCATCGGTCTGGATGACCACGATATACCTGTGTTCTCACCCGGCGATGCTGGTCTGGACCTGTCCCCTCAGCCTGAAACTCAACATCAACCTGGGACTTCGGGTGCTGTGGCTGTACCCGTGCCGAGCGGGACAGTAAATCCGTTCCTGCAGACGCCCTCGGTACTTTCTGTACCTCGTGGACCAAGCGGGTTAAGTCTTCTAATCGGACAAAGTCGAAACTCCCTAGGTCAAGGAGCGGGAATGGGGATGGCAACAAGAAATACGGAGGACAGGGAACAGTCATATGAATGATTTTGTTTTGTTTTGATACTAACTCAAAGCACGATAATTACCAATAATGGACCTTCCAAGAGGAAGAACAAATACAGCCCTAATATTACTCCACGTGGACCAGCCACTATGCATGGAAGTCAATAAACCCTCTATCCACCTAACCAAGCCATCTCCTTGATGAATCTCCCTCGCCAAAGCAAATTTCAACGGGTTTACCATGGCCAAGGAAGATCTCCAAAGCGCCATAATGACTGAGGAAGATCAAGCCATCTCCTTCTCAGTCCCAAACACAGCACTCTCCTTCCTCCGGAAACCAAAACTACCCCCATTCTTCCCCTTCCACCACGTCATCCCCCTTAAAACCCCACTCAGCACCCAAAACACCAAACAAGCCAAATCAACCCAAACCGCCCTTCTCATCCGTGTAACCTTACCCTCCCCACCATCTTTCCCGCCAACATGATAAACACCAATATACATCTCCCCGAACATCCCAAAGACAACAAGCCACAGGATAATCAGGACACATTCCCACGCAAACAATGGGAGATGCAGCCCCGTCCGTTCAGAGAACGAATCCCGTCCGCGCTTCGTCCACCACCAGCCTAGGATTATGTAGATCAGGGCCGTGGCGGCGCTCAGGAACCCAACCACGACAGCGTATACCCACCGACTAGGCAATGCGTCACCGTTGTTACGTGCGGAGTTAACGTCCTGGCTATACAGGCCGATAACGGCCAATCCGAACGCGAACTGGACGATTGCGAGGGCGAGAGCGAGGAGTGCTTTGCCCCGCGCGCGGATAGATTTTGCGGGTGCGGAGGAGAGCGATGTTTGGTCGGGGAGGGGAGGGTGCGGATAGGACTCCATTGGGTATTGGTATTGGTCGCGAGGGTCGTGGCCGTGGCCGTCGTAGGGGGATGGGTGTGGAGGTTGTTGGAACTGCTGGGGTTGTTGGCCGCCTGTGCCTTGTTGTTGCTGAGCAGCCTTTTTGGCCTTGTATTTTTTGGTCTCGGAGTAGCCGAAGCGGAAGATTTTGAAGAGGACGAACCACATTCTTCGAGGGTTGGGAAGGTGGTTTATATGTGGTTGGGAGGTATGCGGGTGTGTTGCTACTGTGAATGAAAGGAAGGCGCGCGATGATGGTTGGGTCGGGCTTCGGGGTTGCAGGTGCCTACTTCGAGTAGGACTAAATAGGTAAACCAAGAAGCTGGCTTGGAGAAACAAAAGAAGTTGTAGATGTACAACAGACCGAATCTAGATGGGCGCTGTGTTGGATGGATGCGCCGGCGCAGATAGATATAGCGAGGGGGTCCACCAGGGAGAACACAAAGAGAGAACAAGAGAGCAAAAAAAGAGATCTGAAACCGGAGGCTAAAGAGTGAAGCTGAGCTGAGAAACGAGCAGAAAGGAAGAGCTGCAGAAGTGGTTTCTGCAGCTTTATAGTCATTGTCACGCGGTATACAAAGTGCTTTCTGCAGACGCCGGCAGTAGAGAGTAGCAGGAGTCTCCACGGTTTAGCAAACTGTCATATCTATTTCTGATAACACTCACATGAAGGGTCAGCGACAGCCAGTCATTCTTTGTCCAAGTGTTGCTCTGAAACACATCGCTGTTGTGGTTCGCGCGCGCCAAATTCTGCAAGGGAGAGCTTGAGTCACCGGTGGTGGCTGTCGAGGCGCCGTCGTGGGGACCAGAGCTCAAGCTCAATCGACTGGACAAGAGTGATCCAACTATCCTTCTAGGGCCGATCTAGCTTGTCAGGATTGACCTTCTCGGCATAAACATAGAAGCAGTGATCCTATTCATAGACTGCTAAGATACCTGACTACCTTCTACCGTACGTGCTATCCAGACACCTGACAATCAGAGAGAACTCTCCCTGTTTCACTTCCAACCAATGACTAAACACCTGTTGTCCACCTGAAGGGATCCATGCATTATTGCTGACATGACACATCAAGAGACAATGAGAGCGGGGATTCATCAATGCAAAATTACGACAAAGGCTAATCGACCATGCAACGACCAAAAGTAAAAATCAAAAGCAACAACGATGTAAAACATACCCAAGACAAACCTGCCCCTCCAATGTCAGGGTGGTTTCATTCCTCCTTCTATTGCACCTCTACCACCTAACGCCGCCGTGTTCTTGGCGGCGTTTCCTGGCGGCAGCGGGGGTTTGAACGTCCCTGCAGGGGCCGCCGGTGGAACAGCAGCTGGCGCTTCATCGTCGTACTCGGGCCCGAGCTCATCGTGGTGCGGTGCTTCCCCTCCTACCGAAGAATGATCAACAGATGCCCGATCATGGCCGTGGTAATAGGCTGGATGCTGAGCCGCAGAGTGTTTCGTTGCATTCTTCGGCGCCTTCTTATGCTTGCGACCCTTCATCTTGGCCTTTTCAAGAAGTCTCTTCTTCTCCGCCAGACGCTTGCGCTCCTTGCGGTCCTTGATCTCGTATTGACGGATAAGAGCCTCTGGCGGGCGCCCAAAGATGCTTTCGTACTCGCAGAATTCGCAGATCCAGATGTCTTCGAGCCTCGGAGGGTGATGAAGATTTGTATATTGCTGCTGAATCTTCCGCTGACGCGCAGCTAACGCATAGATACTACCAGGCGATCGCTTCTTCTTCCTCTCTGGGGGCGGCTCGGTAGACGCGGGCGCTTGGTGAGGTTGTTGTTGTTGTTGTTGTTGTTGTTGTTGTTGTTGTTGTTGTTGTTGTTGTTGTTGTTGTTGTTGTTGTTGTTGCTGCTGCTGCTGCTGCGCCACTGGTTGTTGGCTCATCTGCGCTGCAACAGTCGGACTGGTCTGGGTGCCTTGCGTAGAAACCCCTACCGCGCTAGGCCCAGCTGGCGATTGGGCGACCGGCGATCGATGCTGAGAGGCGTATGGGTTTTGTGCGTGCAGCGCCATCCCTTTGGACGAGTCGGACTCGCAGGTGAAAGTGAACTGGGTTTGGGTGGGCGTAGTCTGCTGTTGAAGCATGCTACCCTGAGCTGATGCTCGGTACGGAGACGAGGAGAACGCCGATGCTGCGGCACTTGCAATGGCGGCAGAGATAATACCCTGGTTACGTGTACCAGGCTCACCTGTGTCTTGTCGTTAGCACGAGACCTAAAACAAAACTCTTTGGCGACATACCCGTCGGACCTGGAGAGGACATCAGCCCGTCTCGACGACCAGCAGCGCGATTCTGCGGCCAAGTGATATGCCCCTGTACCGACGCACGTCTCCCTTGACGTCCAAGGCGACCCCTGCCTGAGCCAGACATCCCACTGCCCACCGGCGACGCGGGGCTGCCCGTACCGTAGAATGTGCTCACATGGCCCCCATCTCCAGGTGAGATGGAATTCTGTTGTCCGGAGCTCGCTAATCCCATGGTTGCAAATTCAGGGGACAGAGAAGAATGATGACTTCCCATATTCCCAGGCGTTGGGATTTTGCGCTTCTTCTTGTTGTTGGTGTTTTCGAAGGCATCGTACCCGTCAGGTCCTGCTGGGGATGACTTGATCGGTTGCTCTTTCCCGATATTGGGGTGTTTTTGGTGTTGCACGCTAGAAGGCGTGGGTGACAGGGACGACCCACGGAATCCGGCGCTCCGTCGGACAACTACTGGTCCATCCTCGTCACCGCTATCGAATTCAACGCCATTTTCATAGGCAAAGTGATGATCCCGGCTATCAGGACTGATATCACGATCACCATCATCCTGTTGTACATACACTTTGGAGTCATTTACAGCATCCCCATTGGTCGCACAGGCTCCGTAAAAAAGCTGCGTTGCCGGTGGAGGGGAAGGGTAAAGGATCGAGTCGGCCGCGTCGGAGGATAACCGAGACCGAAGGGTACGCTTGGGGAGGGGACGGATCAGTCTATCGGGATAGACGGGCGATGGCGTATCTGGGGCCGAATTGAACATCCCATCTGCAGGAGGACGGTATCAGCAACTGAACGGCCAGCAGAGCCCTCCTCTGTTTGCTCCTTCTCCAGTCTCTGTCCCTTTGAGGTCCGCAACCAGTATCTGGGGTAACAATCTAGGGATTGACCGCGCTTGACCCAGGGACTACTTTTGAGTGAGGTCACGAGAGAACATACTCAGCGTAGCAGCAGCCATTATGCCAAACTATCGGCTGTCTCGACCTCCAGTCACAGCCACAGCCAGTTGAGGCCTCTCTTTGTCTTCGGTAGTCCAGCCTGACGGTACCCACGATCTATATTCTCGTCTCTTGTTTCCTGTCCGTCTTTTGCTGCTCAGAGCTGCCGGCGGCCCTGAGACTTATCAATCCGTCACCCACTTAGATATTATCCAAGGCACAAAAGGTCGAAACGAAGAGTAAATCGAAGAACCGGAACGAATGGTATATATAACTGGGTTCTGAGATATCACTCGAGTCAGCTCGCTGCTCATAAATCGTGTTTGTGGTGCTGGCAAGTGGGAGGGCACAATTCCGAGTTTCGGGTGCCCCAAGACACAGCCGGGAAAAGCCCCGATGAGTAGAATGCGAGGGTGAAAAAGGGACAAAAGCCGAAAAACGATAAGACCAAAAACAACACTCACAATATCGAACTTCCCCCCAGAGCATTCTTTTTCTGATGGAGAGAATGGCCGATCGGCACCTGACAAACGAAGCGGAAAGGAGACGAGAAGACGGAGTACACTAAGGGATAGTGGGAGGCGGTGGAGGAAGCGAAGGAGACGTGGGGTTCTCCAATGAACGGCCTGCTAAATGCTATGAAGCTATCCCAAGAGTAATGAGCAACTGAAGTTGCTGAACAGGTTGGATAGGATGGATTTGAGGATTCGATATCAGAATTGAATTTGTGACTTATCCTTACAAATCCCAAGTGTTGGCGGGATTCTCGGTTGCCTCAGGCGCCAAGGCGTCGAGCTTCCCAATGGCAACACTTTGGTCCAGGGCCGCAGGTATCGCTTTCGATGGATTCGAGGCGCATATTATTAGCTGTCCTGTGTCTACTATCTACGATTGGAGATGGCTTTTATTGATAGCAGAGCGCCATAAGAGCTTCCGAGGCCGGCACCTGGTTCCTGATGCTCCGTACTTACCTGCAAGTACCTCGACGCATCGACACTGGCAGCACCGACGGCACAGCACCGGCACATTTGCAAGAGCAGTGATACATGAGGCTGATCTGCGGTATATGACCGGTGTCGAATCAGCTGCGTCTGGGAACCCAGGTGTACAGCAGCCCTCCGTTTTGTCCCAGCTCTATCCCGAATAGCCCTACCAGATTCACCTGGTGCCATGCAATGTAAGTCATTTCAGACTATGCAGCAGCGCCGGTCCTCTGTATCTTTATGCCCATCGTTGCTCTAGATGCGCGTGGGGGGGCAATCTTGAGAGTCCAGCACCCTCCGAGTCCTTGACGCCCGGCTTCACGCTCGAATTTACCACGCGATATATGACATGCGATTCCGAATAGCTCCCAGATACTGTGCTGCAGATAGTTATACCAGAGGGTGTATCGGCGTGTGGCTGTATGACTCAAGGTGCTGGACCCTGGTCGAGTCTCCAAGGCTACTGAAGGTAACACAACGAATTCAATTTCACTCGAGTCGACATCCCGTATGTTCACTGCAGGCCGGTAGAATCGAATTGGCAGGGGGTAGCATGGACCATGGTAAATGTTTTGAAGATGAAGAGGTGGTAGACTAGAGCCTTTGAGGCCCTAGGAAGAATCAAAGCGGGGTTTCACTCGGAAGGGAGAAGCAGGCCTGGGAGAAGCGCCCGGCCACCGCAGGAAAGGGGAGAGAATCTCAGTCTCTGGAGAAGCGAATGCAATCCATTGGATCTATAATTCAGGATATGGAATTCCGTCTGGTGAAGTGTAAGCACGGGTGAGTGCGGCCAGAGAGCAGAATGATGTGAAGCGGGGGGCGGGACCAGCGCTGGAAAATCGGCGCGCAAAGCGTTTCCCGTTCCGTCAGGTCTCGCTGCTGCGTTGCTCTCAACGCCGTTCTGCCTCTTCCTTCTCTTCTGCTACCTCCAAGTCCAACCCCTCACAGTTCCCTCGACTACTATGTAGTCTCCGGCCGTGGTTTGAGCTCCGACTGCTGTATTTTCTCGTGACTCTCGCACCAATTACCGCTTTCCAAATTGCTCTTTCTCTTGCCCTGTCACCTTTTTTGTCTGCACGAGTCGCTCAAGAACCCACCTCTCAATCGTCTGCGACAGCTCGCCCACGAGAGCTTCTGCTACACTACATCCTCTATTCGATTATACCCAGGCTGGGACGTTCTTGCCGTTTGTGATTGCCGACTTCTCTACAGCAGCTTAGCATTTTTATTCTTATCCTGCTGCGTCAAAATACTCCTCCGTCACGATGAGCCCCCGTCGGTCTTCTCGTGCCCGTACCTCTCAACCCTCGCCGGCAATTCAGCATACGAATTCTTCGAGCTCCTCACACTCCATGACCCGAGAAAGAAGCACGAGATCGAACCACAAAAACCCCTCGCCACGATCCCAGTCCGATGACGATGCAGACAAGGGCGATTTTCGCGAGACGCGCCAACGCCAACGCGCGAGAGGCGACGACGAAAACGATCTGCATGCGCAAATTGGCGATGGCGAGGATGATGATGTAGATGAGGAAGATGAGGAAGAGATCACTCGGTGCCTTTGCGGACAACAGGAATACCCCGGCCTTCCCCTCTCTCGTCGGGAGGCCCTCGGTCGCAACGGGGCGCGGGGTGGAATTAAGGATGAGAATTCAATGAACTTCTCCGCAGGCTCGTCGGACTTGATGTCAGATGATATTGGCAGCATGTTCATTCAATGTGACTCTTGCAAGGTCTGGCAGCATGGTGGCTGTGTAGGGATTATGGACGAGGCGATGAGTCCTGATGAGTATTTCTGTGAAGAGTGCCGAAAGGACCTGCACAGAATCAGGAGTGAGACGAATGGGTAAGTTTGGTTTATTTCTTTCCTCGGTTTCATTCTTGTTTGCCAGCAACGATCCAGTCTGTGGTCGCAAGGCTTCACGCTCGCTGGATTAGGCGCCGAGCTGGAGCTTTGTCTAATGCTACCCTTTCTCATGTTACCAAACAACCCCTCCAAATGTCCCAGACAGCCCTTTCAAGATTTTTTTTTTGGTGACATTCAACAATGAACCTCTGTCGCTTACGATCTAGCAGATCACACTCTTCGCAGTACCTTCCCGTCGTCCCTATTCCTTCCACCACAGTGTCCTCCCGAGACTCTTCGCGAGATACCGCAAAGCGAGTAAAGGACCCAAAGTCTCGACAGTCCGATCCCTTTCCCAACCCAAAACGTCGATCTACCATGAACAGCCGCGATGCAGCTTATGATGAGGAGGAACAGTTGCGGCGGGCCATAGAGGAAAGCAAGGAAGATAACAAAACTACCGACGAAGAGGAAAGCACCACTCGGAGACCCAAAAGGAGTCGGAGTGATAGTGAAGCGTATGTTCATCTTTTCAGGGTTTTTTAGGATATAGTACGTTACTAACATGAAATGTCTTAGGCACCGGCAAGCACCCAAACGACAACGGACGAGCTCACCGTCACCTGGGATCACAGCGAAGCAAAGCAACCCAGCCTCACCGGTTGCATCAGATGACGAGGCGAAGTCGAGAGCGACCACCAACGGCAACCGAAAGCAGAGGGCCACGTCGCGGGGACAGCGTGAAAAGGACGCAAAGGAGCTAGACGAGCCTGAAACAGAACAGGCTGATGCCGCTGGTCGGCGAAAGGGGAGAAGTGATAGGCGGAAAGGCGAAGGTTTGTTGACAGCAATTTGTGATCTTGAGGATTTCAGCTAACAGTTCCCAAGGAGTCGATTCAGATCATGAGATAGTGGAGTCGCCGATCAAGGCGACTGCGATCGAACCCGAACTCCCGCAACCAAGTCCTGACGCCTCAGTACCTGCCCCGGAATCTGCCCCTCCCCGTCCCTCCACGCGCAAGTCCGGCCGGCCGCCTGCGCGACGTGGCCGCGTAGGACGCAATCAATACACGCGAGATCGCGATCTGAACGGGACCGGAACAGACTCCAATACAGGCAATTCCCCGCGCCGTGGGCAATCACTTGAAATGAGTGCTGACTCTCCGCGGATCGGCACTCTCAATATGTCCGTAAATGGCACGGAAACAGGAAAACCAAGTCGGCCTCGCTACGTCCATCAACGGGCAACAATGAACGAGATGAAGCGGCGAGTGGCAGCTATCTTGGAATTCATATCACGAATGCAAATCGAAATGGCAGCCGCGGGCGAGAGTATAACTCCGCCTGAACGGACTAACGGAATTGATCCGCATGCTATCGGCGAGCAACTAGAGAGTATTTTGTCGCGGAATGCCGAGGAAGGGTCCTCGGATAACGTCCCGATTCCTACAGAAAAGGACTTCAAGGACCTCAGCAGCCTTGAGATGATGGACGTGCTCACGCGCCATCTTCTTAAGTGGCAGCAAGAGTACGGCAAGTTTGGGGAGCGGTGACCAGTTCAAATCAGACTTGCCCCTATTCTCCTCATCGGGATCCAGTTATCCTACGATACTTTCTCCTTCCTGCGCTCACCAAAGCCAAACTCTGGTGCATACCTACGATACCCCACCTCACCCTACCTATATTGCCCAAGAACCCACGGGACAGACAGAATGTATAATATGGCCTTGCGTTGCTTCCAGAACAACCCTACGTTACATTGCACAGGACATCGGATTCGGCGTTTATTTACAAGTGCGGCGGTTTCTCCATTCCATCCTTATCTTATTCACATATCCTCCTCTTACCTCGCCTGGTGTTTGATTCTCCTTGCTGTTACTAAAACACGATTGAGTGATTGATTGATTTATGGATTGATTGATACGCTTTGCTTGACCTAACCCAGACATGGCGGCGCGGCGTTGTTCCCTTTAGCTGGCTGGCTGGATGAACTGAGCTTGATCGGTTTGCTTGTTTGTTTACCTTACTCGCTTCATTATTTTCTTTTTTTGGATACCTGGGTAGTTTAGATATCCACAGTATTACATCACTATGCAATGCCTCATTCAATATATAATTGTGCCTGTAGCAGCCATCTATATGTATTCGGCTCTAAGAAAATCAATCTTTGTAGCATCGTGCTTGAGAGGCAGAAGTTGGCCAATTGCGCCAAAATCAAACCGTCTCTTTACAAACATAGCCAATTTTCAGAACGAAACAATAGGACTAATCCTGAGGCAACTGGAAGAGTAACCAGAATGTCACACTCGACCGCCGACGTTATAATATAGGCTCCTAGCTTATAATCAATTATTCGCAATTCCAGAACGCAAGACGAGGACCATCCTGAAGTGCAAACTCTTCATTATACTCCTAATTAGTGGAACAGAGGTCTATAGTTAGTCTGTTATGAGCTTGTTTCATGCCATTCACGCTCTTTATGTGTCTGTGAATGCATAATGAAAAATAAAACAAGGTATTTTCTTTTTCAGGTATAGTCTCTTTGACAGTGAATTAATTGAACATGAGGTGTGAGATGTTGCTGCTGACACTGACCGATTGTAAAGATCCTCATTCCTCTTACAACACTCCATCGTACAAACGCGCTTGGCTGCAGGCTTCAAGTGCGGCCTCACAACCATTATCGAAGTCTATTCCATCCTTAACTTCGAGTCAGCTTCAGCACCTTCCTCACACGCCAGCTCCTTCGTCCCTTCCCTACAACAACGACAATGGGCGCACTATCTTCAAAATTGACGGCCGCACGAGCGAGCAAACGATCCATTGACACTGGTTTATCTTCGCACAAAGAGATTGATCCGCTCCGAGTTCTACCCTTTGACATCCTCGACTTGGTATTTCCGTCTTTCTCAACTCCTGAGATCGTTCGTTGCCAAGCTGTCTGCAAAGGTTGGCAGCCCTTCTTGTGAGAATGGATAATGGAGCACAGGTATGAGAAGCTGGCGCAGTCTGCTCTGCGCGGGAAGCCTCCTGCAAAACCTGAAGATCGGATGTCGTATCCGATGCTTAAACGTCATGGTGAGTGTCTTGTATATTTGGTGATACTTTCTTGTTACTTTGTAGTGCGTGTGCTAAATTGTTGCGTCTAGCTAAACGAGCATACCGTATGGAAATTGGAAAGCTGACATCCGCGGCTCGACTTTTCCATGCTGATGTATGCAGTATTGGTAGTGGCGACTTTGCATGGATCGCGGCTTGGAGGAAATATAAAAGACGACCTGGTAGTGATGCGCCAAATGATGGTCTCTTCTGGCGATTTGAGAACAGCACGGAAGACTAGTTTGTGCACGCAACAAGCCTCTTCAATCCCAAACGTAGAGGTTCTTTTCGCCCAGCGTCTATATAAAAGCTGACTGCCAACCACAATCGCATTGTACTGGTACACCTTGAACCTCAGGGCTGCTGCAGTAAATTTGTCAGGTAAGCTGAAGCGTGATCGATCCCGCCCTTCTCCAGTATCCGACATAGGGCTAATTTCTCAAAATAGGACAGTCGTATGCTCGTTGGTGGCAAAGAAAGCATTATTCCAGGGGGACTACCAAGCTGACCTCGCGTGCCATCTCAAGGCAGAATCCAACCTCAAAGACTCAGAAGCCACCATCCCGTACCTTTTAGGCAAGTCTTGTGTTTATACTGCCACATGGAGCCATGTAAACAAAAATACATCTCGGGGCCTACGACTTCCGGACTCAACAACGGATTTATCAGTCTGACGTCTTATTTCCTGGGTCATTTCGGGTTGATACAGCATTTAACGAAAGTACCCGGAACGGCCTTGAACGTAGCAGACTCGTTCAGAGCACACATGGCGCGCGGTTGATTCTTCAGCTTTCCAATCACACAAATGGGTCTAGTAATCAGATTATTAGAATTGCTACTATCGCAAGAAGTACTGGGCAGCTAATCCAGCACATTCGGTCTCTCGATCCTACACTCTCCCGTGTGTTTACTTCTACGCGCATGGAAGAAATAGCAATTGTTCAGAGGCCATTTTCTCCACCTCCCCGTTTGCGTTGGAGAAACAATGTACCCTATTGCCGCAAAATATTCCTCATACAGCGCTTCTATCTAGTTCCGGGCGGCGGCTTTTGCCTTTCGCGTACTGACGCGGTGATAGCCCGGCAGTGTGCGTTTTCTGATACTCCAGGAGAACTTCTCGCATGTGAGATGATCTCGATCAATCCCTTTCTGATGACGGCCATCGCTTCTACAAGGTCCGGGCCTTCAGAAAATTGGCAACTGCGCGGTTGTCGTTTGATTCCGACGGCTAACCACGAACTCCACCAAGCCGTTGAGGTTGCCGTGCGCCTTGAGCTGCATGGGCAGGAAGCTGATACTGATGGTGAGACAGATACAGGTCCAGTGATCCGCCAGTGCTATATTCTTGGGGACTTAACGAAACTTACCGTTCCCTCGAATCCAGCAAAGGGGAAAGAATGAAGCAGGATAAACGGGAGGAGTCGCCGGAATTTGCTACTCAATCTAAAAAAGCACACATGGAGTTTGTCCATGATAGGAGACCGGCTCTGATGTGCAGATCTCGAAAGAGCTCAGATGTTTTATACTTCGACTGACTACCGAAGATCCACTTTGTATATGCATCGACTTCTTCTCTATCTCCATCGTTATCATATTAGCTAGTATTTTAGATTAAGTCTATCCTACCACCCCCTTCTTACTCTCCTGTTCCTATTCTATTTCGAGAGAATTTTCCTTACAGGGTGACATCGTAGGCCAGGCTCGGTACTGAGGAAATGGTATTTACAGGTGGACGTACAAAGTAAATAAACAATCAAGGCCAAAAACGCTCTGACTCCAAGGCTACGTACAAAGCTGGATAAACAACCCCCTATTCCTAGTCAGTAGGGTACGAAGCTCCACCCAGGATGCCCTTTTGGCATGCTCATACGGAATACCCAGTGCACTCGATCATCTGGAACAAGGTCAGGATCAGCAGGACATTCCCATCTGCCGCCTCGAGCGGACTAGTACTGGCCATCTCACGGCAGCACCTATATATACGAGTACTTAGAGCTTCCCTGCCAAGTACAAGTACTGATTGAGATGAGCTGCAATTAATGGCTCCTTCCTTTTATGCAACATCATGCAACATCATGCAGCTAAATGTAGGTACCTAAGTAGCCAGTCGCACCTTCCTCTTTTGTGGCGGAAGATCAAGAACACCCGGCAGGGCAGGTGCGAGCTTTGACCATGGCCGGGATGAAGTCCATCGTTCTTTCCTGACGGTGCAGATTACTTACGTTTGATAGGTATAAGGTGTAGGGTGTAGGTGGGCCATGCCAATGGGCTGCGATGACCGGCAACGAGTCATGACACTTGGTAGGTATTAGGAAGCCAGAGATGTGCAATGCTGTCTTGATTTGCTTTGTTGGGGATTTCGAGGTATGTATTGGAAAGGAAGAAACAATTTCGCCCACGGTTCGTATGCTGCTACGCACATAAGGTGAAGACGCTCGTCTGGAGGTATCAACTCAAAAACCTACGGACGTCGGAGTCAGTGCAAAGGCTACGTACAAAGGACTACGATAATTATTCACAAGAGAAAGGTTATAATGAAAACAATCTACATTCCATTACGTTTGCTACATACAAGAAAAGGCCCATGATACAATAGTGTCAAGTTCCAACAGTTCGAAACAGGCCATTCCATCGTTGCAAGATTTAATTTAGTTCCAGAGGTTCAGATACAAAGCTTGCTTAGTCTCAAATCATCAATGATCGTGCTCGTCGAGGAAGTACATAGGAAATATAAACAAAACAAAGGGTTGATGACATCAGCTAACGCGCCGACCATGTAAGCAACCAAACTCCTTTTGGGTAAAGCCAGTCAAGGCTAGATCCGACAAGAGCGAGACGTTTACAGACGGGAAGCGGGGATAAGCTTGAAGTCAACAACCAGCTCGCGACCACCGTCGTTGATGACGAGGACACGGACGGAACCACGGCCATCATGGAAGGCATCCTTGATGCGCTGGTAGAGACCGTCCTGGGGAACGACAGGGAGACCAGTCTTGACGTCGCCGCTCTCGGTCAGAGCAACGAGGCTGTCATCACGGATGTCCAGGATGCGGTAGGTCTTGTAGACAGGGCCGAGCATGGTCTGGACGACAACAGAGGGGGAGGGGTTGGACACGAAGCTGGACTCTTCGTGGAGCTCACGGGTGAAGAGGTCGACACCGAGGTAGCGGTGCTGGCCGGTCGAGGGAGACTGAGAGATGCGGATCACCTGGGAGGGACGGCCCTGGAGGATAAGGATGTCACCAGTACGGATGAAGTGGCAGGGGATCGGCACGGTCTCGGCGGGGGAAGCGCCACCACGGGGCTCGACGATGCGGACATTCTCACGGACTCCGTCACGGTAACGAACTGGGCCCCGTTCGTCAGCGACTATTACTTCTTGGTGATGATGGTGTTCGCGATGAGGGGCATGGTCATGATGGTCACGGTGATGGAAGGGGTGAGTGATGCGGTCAACGGCACGTTCGACACCGCGACGGAAGGAGTGGTAGTTACCGTCGTCGTCGTAGTAACCCATTTTGCGAGCTTTGGGGTGATCAACTACGGTAGTAGTCTTGTAAACCTTGACCTTGTCGGTGGAAGGAGCAGGGGCCTTGGCACTCTCTACGCTAACCTGGCGGCTGCTGTAAGAGTTTCCGCTGGGGATGTCGAGGGGACGCTGCTGATAGGCGCGGTCGTAGGAAGAGACGTTGGGCGCAGAAGAGCGGCTGTAGACGTCGGAGGTGTGGCGGCGAGGGCCTTCGTGGGACTCTACAGGAGCAGAACGACGGCCGTAGGAAGCCTGGACGTCGTAGTTGGGGTCGATGCGGCGGCGGTACTCGCGCTCAGTGATGTCAATCTGGCTTTGGTAGGCCTCGTCGTAGGTGTGCTGCTTGTCCTGGTACCAGTCTTGGTAGCGGGGGGCAGTGGGTTCACGGAAGCTATGAGAGAAAAGTTAGGAGCAGGAAGGGTAAGGCAAGGCAATGCAAGATGGGTCAAGGTAAGGTAAGGTCAGGTAAAGATAAGGTCAAGCAGGTAAAGTAAACAAAAAGGAGACACGAGGGTAAGAGGACGCGGTGCCAGGGGGCAGGCATGATTGGACTGTTTTTATTTGGGGCTGGGACAATCGGATTTTGTTTTGTTTTGGAGCCACGTAATTTAGCGGAGGAACTAGACAGCTCTAGCCCGAAGCCACTTGTCACTCAGTGGTTGAGCTGGGGGTGACACCGCTTGTTGTGCTCTCCACTTGGGCGGTTTCATTGGGAGCTGACCCCAGGCAGCCAACCGGGGGCGCCAAAACAGTAAACAGACCGGGAAAAAGCAAAGAAAGCTAGGCTGTCGGCCCAATTAGTACGTACCGTTCACGGGCAAGGTCGACCTGGGGGAAGCGGTTGTCTTGGGCTGCTGGGTAGCGGCTCTCTTGCACACGTTCGTCAACGACGGTGAAAGTGTCAGCTCCGCGGCGTTCGGGACGTTCAGAGCGACGTTCGAAGTGAAGATCGACTTCTTCCTTTCCGTGGACTCTGGGGTCTGGGAGAGGGGCAGAGGTTCGAGTATCTTCCCGTTCGACGTGCGAAGTGCGATCGAGGTTGACTTCTCCCTCTACTCTCTCAGCGGCAAGAGTAGTCTCAGGAACAGCGTCACTCCGGTACGACGACGGGAAGACACTGAAGGGGATGGGGACGCGGGCGTCAAAGTCCAGGTTGGCTGTCCTTTGAGCGTCTTTTCTCGAATCTCTTCCGAACTGTTAAGAAACAACTCGGAAGATGAGACAAGAAAAGACTTTTTCCGGGGAAGTCTTTCTCGTGAAGAGAGGGAGTGAGTGCAAAATAGATCTGGAGAGAGATCTATACCTGACTGTAGCTGCGGAGAATTCCTGGGGTAGGAATGTAGAAGATAAGCTTAAAGCTTGGAATGGGAGATGGGAATGGGAGAGATGGAGGTGGAGGAAGAGGAAGAAGGAGAGAAGAACAGGAGCCGAGGGGACCTGGAGGAGTTCGAGTTCTTAAGATCGAGACGCTCGTTGTTGTTGTTACGCGTTTGTTTACCGCGCTTTCCCTCATTCGGGGTCCAGCCTCTCTGTTTCTGGTCTGCCACGCTCCCACCACCACCCTGAGAACATCCTAATCTACCGGCCTGAATCGTCAAGCGTGAACCAATTCCATCTCCGAGGTACAGAGTATCGTCTGCCAGGCTTGTGAAATCAATTCCAACTAGCATTTTCTGATCACTTTGTTACATACATCCTCACCGTCTCCATCGAGGCAGCGCTGCAGGTAGACTAACACTCAATTAAAAGCTCACAGTCAGAACATCGTTGCTAATAATA
Source organism: Aspergillus undulatus (assembly GCF_047715775.1). Lineage (NCBI taxonomy): Eukaryota > Fungi > Ascomycota > Eurotiomycetes > Eurotiales > Aspergillaceae > Aspergillus > Aspergillus undulatus. The sequence continues at coordinate 163,615 of NW_027396654.1, forward strand.
TTACAATTCACAGGCTCGAACGGCGAGACACACGCCTTATCACATGCAGCAGCAGGATCACAGAAAGTTCAAATGGTGCGACCGTCCCCCAATGAGCAGCCCCAATCTCGTCATCGCACAGCTCCCCCTCCCAGCCACATCACAAATCACCATGGCAACAGTCAACAGCTCCCGGCTCTCATCGGGCCTTTTAGCGCTGACTCCGCTGAGCTGCACAAGATCGACAATGGCGAATGCGATGCGCCAATCGCCCACGGGTCGAGCCCAACCTCGCCATTTCGCCGTCGGTTGATACTACCCCAAGGACGCTGGACTCCACCATCTGGCCGTTATTCCTGCTTGCAGCTTGAACCCAGTTTTCGAGACTCATCATATCGGACGGCAGCTATGGCAAGAGCCCAACCTCGTGGTTTGCCGTTATTGGCGTTCTCCTGGGAGTGAGGAGTCGAGCTCAGCTTTCCTTCGCCCCGCCTCCTGCCTCACCTCGCGGCTCCACCGGAAGAATGCACGGTCTTCTTGAGCTCAGTTCTTGATTGCTTACGATTCAGTTTCACATCTGCCGGTAAATAATGCGACTTGTCCAACTTTTCGATTCCCCTCTTCCCTGCCCAGCCACACGATTGAGCCTGGACTCTCCCTACCAACATCCGGAGCCCTGACACCCGAGTTGCTCGGAATTTTTTAAGAGGGAACACAGACTGCGCAGTGCCTGGTTTCCAAGTTCCAAGGTTGGTCGGCTTAGCGGCCGTGTGGAGTCGATCCAATTCATCGATCGGAGTGGAGTTTGGCTCCGTCCCGAGGTTGTTGCACCGCCAACATCCAGAGCTCCTCCAGCCCGCCTCACTCAGGGTATCAACAAGAGAACAGGAAACCGGGAGCATCCGTCCAAGTAGCCGCATCATGGGATTCACGTACGTTTGACTGGGCAACATCCCAAAATTGGTACAGCATGGATATCGCGCGTACGGTAGTAAGATCGCAGCAAGTCAATGATATATATCGAGCATCTTACGAAATACGAATCGACTACTCCGTACTCGGTTACGCAAACACCAGCTCAATCGCTTCACCCATTAAGACCATTGAAGCCCTAAATCAAGAGAGAGCGTATGACTCTGATCCAAAGATGGCACTACACACAGTGGTCGCTGGAAGGTCCAGATATTCGCATCTTCCTCAATACCGCCCTCACACCCTTTTTGTGAATATCTCACCACCCGGGACAGCAGGGTCATGTCTCCAACGCAATCGATTCATCACCTTTCCACCCTCATCACCCTCAAACTCAAACTTATAGTATTCAGCAGGTCGACAATACTAAGCCCTCTTAACAGTTTCGTCATACGAAAGGCTCCAGCACAAAGACATCATGATGATAGTGCCGCAACTCGTACTTTTCGTCATATCTCTCCCCTGGAACCGAAGGTAGCGCTGATGGCAATGACTCAATTCCCAATCCGATTGTAGTAATGCCCAACATAGTCCTGCAGAGGATGGTGAGTGGTACCGGGGATCCGTTCACTGTCGAGCTTGGCTTGTACAGCGTTCATCCGTGCAGCGCTATTCCGCACACTTTCCCTCGCGAGATTTATGAAGTCATGTCGATGTCGATGTTGATTATGGGTTAGACCATTGTCATCGCTAGCAGTAAAACTAAGAATCGTCTCAACAATAAGTTGGCAAACCCAATCCGTCGCGTCACAAATACCAAGTGAATTCTGCATCACAACCACGCAGCTGCCTGTCTCTGGGATAGACATACGGCTGTCGTCATCCCGGGCATATTTCCACAATGCCAGAGGAGCTTGCTCGTGTGCTCGTGGTTGTCGTCTTGGTCCTTACCTAGACCTAGGACAGGCAGTTTCTCCACGAGTGAGGCGCCCCATCTAAAATCTAGAGAACCGGGGAGTTTGATTCTGTTCCATCCCAAGGCGGTTGTCTGTTCATATTCATGGTCATGGCCATGGCCATGGTCAGAGAGTGAGTTCGAATTGACGCGTCGGGTTATGTACGGACGGATAATGTCTTGGACTCGCTGGATTGGATTCAGTGTTGGAGACGAGGATCGTTCACCGAGAGTCAATTCCTGCCCTCTTCCTGTTCCCGATCCTGTTCCCAAAGCGCCTCAATCGCCCTCAGATAAGCCCCATAAAACCTCAACAGATTCCCAAGGCTAGACCTTACAGACTGCACCGCAAACGTCATAGTCCTATCCGAGGCCGTACAGAACGGAATCCGATACGGACTCCCATCGCGCAAGATATTATACGGCAAGGCAACAATATCATCGTCATCCGGGTATTGAGTAAACGTCCTCGCCATACCCAATGGGTCAAAGATGCGCTTCTTCATGAAGTCTCCCCGGTTCTCTCCCGAGACAGTCTCGATAACCAGTCTGGCGATGTTTTATGCGTGGTTGTTGTGCTTGTACCTACTCCACGGGGTTGCAACGAGCGGAATGGACTCGAATGTGCGATACATTGGTCCCTGGATTGCAGATACAGCGCATCAGCCTATGCTATCCCCGAGCAATGGGCCATGAAGTCAGTGACATTCAACCTACAGTCGGCGTGGATGGTATCCCTGTTCCTAGACTTGGAAAGACTAGGTGAGATATCATGTACGGGGGTATCCCAATCCAGTGCATTCCCAGTCTCCGGGTCGTCAACAAGCATCCCCACGGCTGTTGCAGTTATCGCCTTTATTAGCGAGACGATGTAGAACAGCGTGTTTTTATCCGGCGGGAGTTCTTGTTTAACACCGCGGTGTCCGAAGAAGGGTTCGTGGATGAGTTTGTGGTTGTGGATTACGCCGACGACTGGAGCTGGGGCGCCTGAGATTTTATCGGATTCCTTCAATTCGGGGGTGTAGGGATGTGAGCGTTGCGCGGAGGGACGTGTCTGGTTGTTGCATGGTGTATATCACGTCTGTGGTGGCAATGGCTGGTTGGGATCTCGAAAGTTCGAATTGAGGGGTGAGAGGCATGAAGGGGACGTCCAGAGTAATGCGCTTCGTTGATCAATACCGAAGAGACAAAGAAGCGGGGTGATATGATGCGGCTCATATAGGAGTAAGCAATTGAGAAATCTATTGTTCCAAATATCTTTCTTGAATCCTATCAAGACACCTATCTGTCAAACGAATAGTATCAAACAATAAATTATAATAATAATGCAGGTCATCCAGAAGTCAAAAAGGTCAGATCATTTTCATATATGACATGGGCCGAGTCGGCCATGGGCATCTCGAGAATGCCCACCAAGCGAGGGTATCAATAATATTCATCAGAAGAGAAAGTAACGTAGATATCACAGTCACAGATTAGTAGTAATCAGTATGTGTAAGTAGCGCTGTCGCGGACAGCAGCGGTATAGTCAGACAGTCAGACAGTCGGATCACAAAGGTAGAGATAAGATAATAATGCAACAGATATTAAAATATATATATCTGGAGGGAATAGATGATTAAAGAAAACAAAGAGAGGAAGATAGTGGGTAGATGCAAATTAAGTAGAGCATCAGTCGGATAAAGTCGTGAATATGGCGATAGATAGAAATATACGGACCGTTGGATCACGATCAACTGCGAATGCCGAATGCCTTCTTCAGCCGCGAGAACCGCTTCTTGCGTCCGCCTCCTTCGAAGCCCACGTCAGCAGCACGGTGGCTGTCCGATGTTTCGAGCTGAGAATCAGCTTTGTTGCCGTTGACTGCACCACCGTCCGGCGTTTGCGTTCGAGCGGGCTGTGTGGATGCGGACGGCGATGATGTTGACCCGATACCAGAGTCAACGAGATCTGTCCGTTCAGAGCCGAGGGGCCAGGTATCACCGGAGGGTGACTTCTTATGAAGTGACTTTTTCAAAAGCCTGGAAGGGTTGCCCACAGACTTGGAGTTACCATTTGTGACTGGGGTGTCTTGGCCTTGCGCATCCGAATGTTCCGGAATTGTCCCATTTGAGAGCAACTCAGACTGCAGTTTTCCGCGTTGCACGACTGGTTTTGACTTTTTCATGCTTAAACGATTGAGAATGTTGGGCTTGCGAGAAGATCCAGATCCGCCTTTGAGTAATTGCTCCAGTTCGTCCTCCGTCATGCCACGAGACTTGGCCACTGCTGCCAGCGCAGGGTCTCGAACAGTCGTGGGTTGGGTTTGACGCGTAGAGGTTCTATTGGCAGAGGTCCTGGGCGCGGAACTTGGACGCCTTTCACCATCAGAGCTATCTTCCAGCTCAGTGGAGTCTCCGTCATAGGCACCCATCCGGCGAGGAATACCGCGAACAGGGCGCATATCATTATCGCTCATGCTCCTTGTTGGACGGTGCATGGGGCGTTGCAGCCTGCGGTTCTGAACGCCATCATCTGAATCCGAGTCCGAATCAGGGAACCGAGAAGCAAACGATGTACCAGGGCCTCTCGCAGGCCTTCCTTTTTGGACCTTTTGCGACTTGCCCGTGGAAAAAAATGAAGGCTTCTCCTTCTTCGAGTTGCCACGTAGAGTAGTACGCATAGTACCTGCGCCCAGACTGGATGGAAGCGGTGAAGGGTCGATAGGAGCAAGTACCCGATTAGGAGAGGCAGGAACAGAGCTGCTCTGTTGGCTTCCTCGTAGGGTCCGTCGCATGCCCATCCCTGATCGACTACCCCGACGAACTCTCCTGAAACTACTCTCCGAGTCACTATCGTTCGATAGCTGACGGCGATGACTGTGCGCACCCACTCCGTTCATCTCTAGCCCGGCAGAGTCTGGGCTGTTCACCTCCTTCCTCCTGATCGGCGCCGAGGTTCCCGGGCGTTGTTGTGCTTTGCTGCGTTGCGTAGAGGGAACAGGGGACTCGACTCGGCTCTGGCGAGTATCTAGCTCCTTAGGGTCATCGTCTCGTGCATGCGCAATTGCATGCACTTCCACAGGTGCTGTTGACGAGCGAGCCACCTCACCCTGAGGGATTGTCTTGTCTTGGGATTGAACATGAGGCGGAGAAATGGTCGAGACGGGGAGCGGCTCAATCAGAGAAGGCGAAGTAAAGGCCGAAGGCTTTGAGTCTTCAAGCACAGGAGTATCCACACGCGCAATTTGACAGGTCTCTGGGATTTCATTCTCATGATGATTCTGAACCGGATAAGTCGTGCCGTCTTGCTCTAAAGTAATTGCATAACCGGTCTGCGGTTGTGCCGGCTCATGTTCAACAATAGCGTTGATCGATCCAAAACCGTCGCCATCAAAATCCTCCTCGGCGTCACTATAGATACTCGAACTGGAGTCAGTGCCATTATCGGCCTCTTCATACGATCTCCTCTTGCCCTTCTTATCGCTTGGTCCTTCCAACTCTTCCACAGTCTGCCGTGGGTACTCTTGTGGGCTATCCCACTCGTCGAGACTTGCTCTTCCTTTTTCAGGGTCAGGAGTCGCCGGCTGAAGTGTAATATCGGGCATTTCCAAAACCGGGTCTCCAGAAAGAGGAAGGTTTTGGTCAGACGGGACCTCAGGTAAGGGTGAGAGCTGCGTCTTTTGGAAATATGCAGGTTCCAAATCAGACTCGATAGTCGGCATAGTTTCCTCTTGGGTTCCTGCATCATCCCTTGCAGCTGCGACAGCGGAACCAATGAGCAGTGCCTCATCCGCTTGCACCTGCTTTTGCTCGTCCTGTTCCGATGCACGAGAGATGATATCGTTGATAGCATGACCATTGGGGAGATCATCATCCGAGTCTGATGCCAAATCGTCGTCATCCTCATCTTGCTGTGCGGTTGTCTCCGGCCGCGCTCCATCCTTACCGTCCTTGTTACCCCGGATGCTGCCGAACGAGGGAAGAGCTGCACGAGGCTTCAAGATTCCATCAAATTCATCTACCTCCTTCGGCTCCTTAACGCGCGGAGGCGAGATTTTTCTTTTGTGGAGACCAAACCAATTAGTTTTCGACTTCGACTTTCCGGGAGGAGACGCTGGGAGTGTTTCATCAGGCGACGTCGGTGGACTCGCAGCCACCCCGACAACTTCCGCCTCGTCGTCAAAACTAACTTTGACGGACTTTTTGCGATTGCCAGGTCTTGCACCGTCGTCGGATGCTACAGAGGTCGCGTCCGAGAGCTCGCTGAGAGGCGGGCCAGGGCGTAGAATGCCAGAAAGTCTGCCGTCAGGAGACAAGGAGCTGTTTCTGTTTTTCATAGCAGACTTGGCGGGAGAGACAGACCGAGGCGGGGGCTGATGTAGCTGGTCGCCCGCGACAGTGAGTTGGCTCGGGAAGTGAGCCGCTCTCGCTGGACTACTTGACTGGCGCAATGCTGTTGGCTGAGGAGATTGGTCCGATTCTGCGGTGAGATTGGCCCTCGGCGAAGATTTCGCCTGTGGTGGGCTGACTGGAGGTGTCCGTACGATCTTTTCGGAGACTGGCGGAGTCAGAGCCCTTGGAGGTTCTTCCGAGGGGTTAGCCTTGGTCACTGGTCGACTCTCCTTCTCTTTCACAACCGCTGGCTGAGGTTGTTCCTTTGCAGACACCGGTTGACTTTGCTCCTTGAGAGGCGCTGGTTCAGGTTGTTCTTTCACAGGCGTAGGCTGGGATTGCTCTTTGGTGGGCGCTGGTTGAGACTGCTCCTTTACAGACACCGACTGGGGACGATCGTTAGCCGGACAATCTTCTGCAAGCGGATAGGGCTTTTTGACCGGGGTGTGTGATTTGGCATCCACTGGCGTTGGGCTCCGACTGGGTGACCGTTCGGCAATTGTCTGTTCACGGGGCCGAGCCGGGCGAGGAGAGACCTTCGCCGGGGTCGTTTCATCATTGCGAGGCACAATAACAGCCTGGGCAGCTGCAAGTGCGGTGACTACAGGAGGACCACTCCGCGTAGAGCTACCGACTCCGCCACCCTGTGCCTGTTGGCGTGCCGCCCTGATATGGTTGAAATAAGCGCTGGAACGCTTGTTCAGTGAAGTTGCAGCGTCGGAAGCTGCATCTGAACGCTCCGGAACCGGCGAATTCGTTCGCGAGTTCATGGGGTAGGAGAAATTGATTGAGTTCCTGCTTTCGGATCTCTGATGCAGCGGCGACGGTGGCACAGCATCAGAGCTCGCAATAATCTGCGGGCTGCCCGGCGCATTGGCCGGTGATATAACGCTTCTCGTTTTCTCGGGGGTCTGCGTCCGAGAATTTGGTGACCATGTGCTGGGGCCCCCGCTTACAGACCGCCGACTCTGGTACCTCCGCCCAGAAAACTCCGCTGGTATTGAGGGAAGAGGCGGGACAACGGCTGGAGTGGACATCGTCGACATGGTTGAATAGCTTGAGCTCGGCCGACCGGGTGACTGGTCCCGAAACGTCCGGGCGCTCATCGAAGCGGAACTATTACTTCGACGGAGTCCATTCCGGCTGGACGGGCGCAAAGTCGGCGAGCCGACCGGTTGTGACGAGATGGACGACTGCCGCTGGAGCATCCGCTTTGTCTGGACATTTTCAACAGGCGTTGGCGTGGGTGTTAGACTGCGGAGAGCGGCGGCGGCTGCGGCGGAGGAGAGGCTATTAGATGGAGACTGCGACTGGGCGAAGGCACGAGTAGCGGCGGAATGCGCGCTTTGCGAGTTGGGGGTCGAAAGCTGGTGCTGATGCTGCAGATAGTCAGCAAGTGGATGCCTGGGAACAATTGATGCGTCCTCAATCGGAGTAGACGGATGAAAAAGAGAACCGGATTGAGGACATACACGATGCTGCGATCCGCTCCTCCTTCTGCGGAACATGGCTCAGCGAGCGTCTGCGTCGAGCGGACGCCAGAGAAAGCGGACGATGGCAAGTTGGGACAATTGGGTCTCTCGAGAGTCGGTGGACCGACCGATCGACCGGTAATGAATGAATTAGCGCGGAAAAGGCGGAGGCAGCCCGGACGCCGTGGGAGAAAAGCGAACGCGAACGCGAGAGCGAGAGTCAAAGGGGGAGAGAGAGAGAAGGGGGGAAGGGAGGGAAGAATGGAAGAGCGTGAGGGAAGAGAAAGAGAGATGACAATGGTGATGAGAGGGGAGAAGCAAATAAGAAGAGGTGAAGAGAAGAACGAAACTAAGAGACAGATAACCAAGAAGCGAAGAAAAAAGGGCGATCGATGACGATGGTTCCATGGCATCGTGTCTCGAGAGCCCGTAGGATGAGCAGGACATGAGGCAGCAAGACGCTATGCCAAACAAAGTCAGAATGACATCATACGGCTACTCAGCCACAGATCGGCGCTTTCACCAGAACCACTTTTCCCCTGGGTGTTCATTTCAATCTCAGATCAGAGTCCGCCGTGCCTTGCGCGACCAGATCGTGCCATTTTCATTTGCCAATCTATTTTAATAATCTGAAACTTGAACGGTGCCAACGGAGTTCTGGCCTTGCTACGACTGCTCGCTGTTAATCAACGATCTTAGGGCTGGCTATATCTCGGCTCCCTACCCAATCTCGCGATCTACAGACTAAAAACAAAATTTCGGTAAAAATGGAAGCCTAGATGTAGGTCCTGCCCCTGGCATAAACTGCAGGGCAACTAAGCATGTTTATGCAATAGCGTACTCTTATTGCTCTAGCAACTCAGACTTCAATGATTCAACCTGATGGGCCAAGGAAATTGAGCACGGTAAGCTCTCGGGCTGCTCTGTAGGAAGGCGCGGCCACTACTGTCCCCAAAGTAACGCTGACCAAGGGGGACCTTGGGCAGTGTGCAGCAAGCTCCGCACCCAACACTTCAGCAAGATCACCCCATAGCTCCCTCCTCAATCCGCGGCAAATCCACCCTCATATCTCTAGGTTCCCACAGTTTAAGCTACGCCATACTCGGCGACCTCGCAAACTGGTGGGACGCATACCCTGTCCCCGCTCGTGCACCAGCACCCTACAACGACATCTCAACCTGGGGTATCGTCCCGGTATGGGGGCTCGCTGCAGTGTCACGTAGCACAATCTCCTACCTGAAGCCGGGGAACGGTCCTTTGGGGGTTTTGGCCTTCGTCGAGGCACGAGGTGGATTTGACCTTGGTTCCTGATGAAGAAGTGCAAGGAGACTGGGTCGAGGCATCTTCGCAGCGAGCGGGGTTGATGGCATTGTATAACCGGTACATTGTGTCGAGCTTGGACTTGAAGTCGCGTGAGGTCTCGAATTTACAACGGTTAGGCTGGGAAGCGGCCGTTCGTCCACTCTGGGCTTATGGGTATCTAATCGCCGACTACGTCTTTTCACCGGATCCAGAGGCCCGTCCGCCGACTCATCCCAGCGGCGATGCTACCAGTACACCCTGGACCACCTCAGACGTGGATCTCGCGGGTGCTATTGTGGTCAGTTCGAGTACGTCGTCGAAGACGGGTCGCTCCCGTTGGGGTTTCTCCAGGTCACGTCGCAAGCTTCTGTTAGCGCTCTACCGAACGCTTTACATGGGCTGATGCCTCAGTTCCCCACAAAGGTTGTAAGATACGAGGCTATAGAACTTGCAAAGGACTGGACTGAGGGTATCGAGAGTGTAACCGGGAAAGCGCCGGACAAACTCGCCATTCTAGACTTTGGAAGCCGGGATGGCGGGGTAGAGGGGCTGCTCAGTTTGATTGACAATACCCCTGCCTTGAAGTCGCGCGAGGTGGTCGTAATCAGCATTGGATACCAGCAGAAGGTAGGTTCCCGCGCCGCTCTTCAAGAACATCGTCGGTCGAAAAACCAACATCTAACCCAGCTAACAACCCAACCTCAACCCGCAGATCTACACCCTCTCCTCCCTATACGAACCCCAAGCGCCCCTCCAAAAATAAGGCAAAGGCAAAGTTCACCAACTCAGCGCATTCCCCCTCTAATCCGCCGCTATGCACGCAAAAGGCACCGCATTATACTTCTCAGCACTAAACGAGCGCTGGGCATCCTGGCTCGAGAACCGGGAGTCCATTGTACCGGATCTGCGTCTTGTTTGGGGAACTGGAGTTGCCGGAGCGCGAGGTGCCGAGGGCTGTTGGGGGTTGCTTTGTCGTGGTGAGGTGGAGCCTCAGGTGGCGTTGGTTTATTGGGGTTGATATTGGTATAGGTAGGGTAAGTTGAGTAGGTCCGCTTGGTCATGAAAGTCAAAGAGAGGACGGGACTATACAGTATGTATTAGGATACATTGGCTGCTATACTAGCACTCCAGAACTAGGTAGTGGCCACCAGCCCTAAGTAACCCTTCAGGTAGCACTGGGCACATTGCAAGAAGCCCTCCCCAGTCGACAAGACAAGGAAGAAGCGGAAAGCACCTATGGGTAGTCCATCGCACCTGCCATTCAAAATGGGTACGAGCTTTGGCAGTTCTAGGAAGGCGCGATTGCTTTCTAGGATAAGATGTGAAAGAGCGACCATGGTCCGGCGTGCGGTCGCACCTCTCTCGTGAGTGGTTTTGGTTTGAGTAGTGGTCTTTATATAGGAAGGTGTGACGGACCTGGGACACGGTTGCTCTTTCCTCTTCTGGGCGGATAGCAAGACAGGCAGGTGCAGGTGCCGGGACAAGGCCAAACTAGTCAAAGACCATGCCATTCCAACCATCAATACTGAGACTAACTATACTCTAGCCACGAGGGCCAAACGATAGGATGAATTATCATTATATCAGATTGAGCGAGCAAGCGCAGTAAGGTAGGTGTAGGTATCCGGCATGAAAACGTATATACAATTCAATTCAAGCAGCCTTGGTTCAGTCCAGGCGGTATGATTTCCCCAACGCCAAAAAGGTAGTAGAGCTCATTTTGATCATTGTCAAATTCAGGTTGTTATTGTCACTGTCACTGTCACTGTCCAATCGACCAGTCGAGGGGACAGGACAGTAGCGGTATGTTCTGTGTGGATGTAGTAAGGGGTTGAAGAGTCGTGTATTTTTATGCCATCAGAAGCCCGTATGCGATCGCCAGGAACGACGGTAACACCGATGAGAGGAATGCAGGGACGGGGATGACTTCGAGCCCCGCGTTGTCCAGCGACGACGTAGTGAAGACGTTCTCAAAGGAGATGTGGCTGGAGTTGAAGCAGTTCGTGTCGTTGACTTCGGCAACGTCTTCGGGTTCGGCGAAGGTGATGTCTGCACACTGCAAGCAAGGTCTTTGTTAGGGCTATGATTGTTATTCAGGAGAACACAGGACTGGCATACATTGTACAAAGCCGCTCCGTGCTGAGCAAGCTCGATGACCTGGATTGTCGCATTGTCGCCTGGGCTCACTTCGATGCCAGCAGGCAGCTTCACCTGGGGCAAACAGATGGTACCGGGGTAAGGGTCGTTGTCTGGGCCGACGATTTCAAAGGGCGTGATCATGGGGTGGCTCATGTTGGGAGGTACAGTGCCCAAACCCAGGTTGATGTAAATCATCGCTCGGGAGTGGCCTGGGAACCAGCCTGGTTGGAGGGATACCGCGCCGCCTTCGACGGGCCATTTCGTTCGGTTTGTGGATGTTGGCATGCCACCGCCTGAATGCATTAGCAAGAAGTAGGGCTTGTTGAGTTTGATATGGGCACGTACAAGGGTAGGCCCATTGCATTCCATATGGATAGACGAGGGAGTCGTTGTCGCTATTCCATGCAGCGCCGAGACCGTCGAATTCCTCGACTGTGCCGGTCGTATGCAGGTTGTTGCCTCTGTAGCCGGGATAGACGATCACAGTATGAGCATCTACGAGACCCATGCACAGCATGGCCGCGGCGAGCCATTGTGACGGCGATGTTGAGAGTTTCATGTTGAGGCTTTGCAGTGGCTGACAAGCGGAGGAAGCGAGCAAAAGATCCTCAAGATCAAACCCTCAGGCTCGGAAGACCAAGTCACTGCCTAAAAATAACCAGACAGAAGAAGGATCAGTCGTCTCGAGGCGTACAGATCATCTCGAGGCGAAACAAGCTTCGCGCAACTTGGACAGGAGCAAGAACAGGACCAAGCCAGACGCTGAGACGGACGGGCTGCCGGCGCTTTTAGAGGCAGCGGGCGCCATTGTCTGATGGCCCTCACATTCAAGCAGTAGCGGGGACTGCGCAGGCCGCTGGACGAGTGAGAGGGCAGATCACGATGTGACAAGGCCTGCAGGCGCCGACAGGGGGGAGCCTGGGATGCAAGAGGAGGTTTGCTTGACTGATGTTTGGCGAACGGGGGAAGAGAGGCATTGGTTGCACGAGTTGGGGGAGAGAAGCCAGGCGAACGAACAGATTGGCCAGCAAGAAGCAGTCCAAGAAGGCCAGGATGCAACCGAGTCACTTCACTGCGCATTCACAGTGTTTGATTGGTGGAGGCTGCATGACGAAGCGCCCGGATCGGAGGCTAGACGGAGGAGGGCAGATCAGAAGGCGCTTACAGAGTGACTGTCACTGGATGCTCGAGCCTGAATTATGGGATTTGGAATCAGGATAAAGAAGAATGAGGAGACTACTGACTTGGATATTGTTGAGCAGGAGCAATTGAGTGATATTTCTAGCCTTGGAAACATGGACGATGGACAGATCGCTAGCCGCTGACCCCACAGTGTCAAGCTTTATCACCGTCAAGCACAACCATCCTCCTTCCAAGTCTCCAGTTCATCATACAACCATGCATCCACTATCACCAAACAACCCCTAGTCCAACGTCTCTCCTCTCCTCTCCTCTACTCACCGCCCCTCAATCTCGCCGCAGCACCCCCTCCCCTACCCCCTCCCCTACCCCCTCCCTAAGCGCTCAAACGACAATGCCCCACACCCGCCGCAAAAAAACCCCCTCGCACCAGAACAAGCGCCTAACAGTCACCGACGACTCGGGCTGGACGCACGTCACAACAACCGGCAATGCGCGCCGCATAGGTCGCAAACAGAGCGCGACTCCAAAGCCAATTCCGAAACCGGGGCAGGAGAATGCCGATGTGCATGAGGAACCCGAGCCCCTCGAACCGCTTGTCCCCGCGGAGGCACCACCGAAGACAACACTGTCTACCCTCCGGCGCCATTTAGTTCTATATCGTGAGCGATGGGAGGGGTCAGCGACTTGGAGATGTGTGGTTGATGGGTTGAGGCGCGGGTTGCCTTTATTTTCATCGGGTTCAGAGCGCTCGCTGGAGCAGCAATTGTCGGAGCTTGAAATACAGCATGAGCGCGAGGAGGAGGACAAAGATAATGGCAGTGGGAATGACAACGGAACCGGAGGCGAAGACAAAGATGATTCGGGTCTATCAATTGTATGCATCGGCCTCGGAAGTCCCAGCGGTTTCTTGCGCGGGGGATGGGTCGATCGTCGCGCAGTCTCAATGTACCAGCTCGCCGCGCTGGTGAGCCTGATGGAGTGGATTGGTTCGTTCTTCGTCTCTCATAACCGTCCTATACAACTAGGGTCAAAATCCCAAACTAACATGCCACCCTCTTCAGAGAAAAACACTCCGCCATCGTCCACCTCCAACCCCAACCCAAAACCTCCGACCTACGCCCAAGATCCCGTCTTCAACACACACGATACCACCCTCCTCTCATCCCAAACCATAACCGTCCTCACGCACCCATCCGCATTCACCAAAATCAGCCCAAACACAATCCTCTTCGCCCCCGGCGCAGAAAGACGACATTTAGAACTCCTCCTTGCGCGGAACCCCGCGGTTGTTATCGGTGGCCCGTTGGAAGATATCGAGTCGGACGTTGTGAAGCGGTGGTTGAGCAGACGGGGGTCTGTAAAACTGGATGTATTCGAGGAGCTCGAGACGGCGTTTTGGGGGATGAGTGTTTATTATCCCTCTGTAGAGGAAGGTGAGGTGGAAGATGGTTGAGTTGAGTTGCGTGGTTTGCAGGCTGGATGGATAGCGCCGAGCTAATAGGTATTGGCACGAAGGCTTACTACAAGGCTAGCTAGCAGGTGGTGCTTCGTCTGCCTGGCTAATCCTAAGCTCCCCTGCTAGCCGGGGCCACAGCGCGGTCAGAAGCCGAAAGCAGAGCGGCAAATGTGGTGCGATGTGGTGGCATTCAGGCAAGCTCGAGCCGAAGTTGGCGGTATCAGAGCAAATCAATCACTGGATGATCAATAGGCTACGCTACGCTACCCATGCACAAATCAGGTCCCGGCTTTCGCCCAGACAACCCGAGCGAACTCAGGATGAGATTCAGAATGGGTTAAGGAAATTACAAAACGCCAGAAAGTCTCGATGAGACGGAGCAAAGGAATCAGATGAGATCATTCAAAATTGTATGTGTGCATGCGCATGTGTACGTGTACGTTAAATACATAAAACATATATAGACAGAGAGATAGATCATAGAACGCCGATAGATACCCACCCATTCTGAAATCTGAACAGTCGTGACGGGAGAAGGCATAATGCCCATCAAACAATATCCATACCCATACCAAGATAAAACAGTTGAAAACAGCTGGAGGGATGGGATGAAGGATCACGACGCCGTCCACTCCTTCCCCCCACAATCCGGGATCTCAATCCCAGGCTTCAGGTTCCGGCCTGGGTCCATAAGACCCCATTTATCTTCCCATTGCATGTCGCCCTCGTTGAATTGGACTTTCCACGGTTCGTCGAAGGCTTCGAACCTACACACATGAAGCAACCTTGTTAGTACCTACTTGACTTGGTTGGGATTGGGAGTGAGAAAACATACCAAAAATAGTCCGTCCCGTTCTCCATAGCCTGACATACCCAATCCGCCATGAAGCGATTCATCTCCTTGACGCCGGCCACAGCACCAGACGTATCATCTGGGCAATTGGCGCCATCGCCGCAGTCGTTTCCGCCGCCCGAGGGCCAACCAACCTCAGCGATGATATTGCCCTTATTCGTGCCCTGTGTGAGGGGTGCATTGTGGTTATTCCAGAAACTCCACGTCCAAGCCGCAGCCTTGTCGACTTCGACGCCACCGAAAAATGGGTGGACGTTTGACATGACGACGTCCGTTGCGTCGGTTAATGTTTCGTCCCAGTTGTCGCCGAGGTCGGAGGTCGCAACTTTGATGTTGATGTTGTGGTTGTCGAAGTGGTCGCGGACTTGGCGCATGTAGCGGATGATGTTGCGGCGTGCTTCTTCGATTGTGTCGCCGGCGCGGTAGAGGGCTTCATTGCCGATGATGGCGCCCTTGAAGATGGAGTGGTCGTCTCTGTTGTCGAGGATGTCGTAGAGTTGGGAGAGCTGGCGGTCGTTGGTGGATGTGTTTGTGTCGATCCAAACGCCTAGCCAGAGTTTCATGTCTGTTAGTTCGAGGCGGTCAATAGCGTGCAGGACCATTTCGGTTTGGTTGCAGTCTGTGCCGTATAGTCGGACGGTGTTGGTTAGTTGTGAGAGGACGGCGATGTCGCGGGTTACGTTGTTTTGGGATGGCGGCCACTTGTCGCACTCTGGGTGCTGGACGCCCCAGGGGGTGTAGTCCATTCCGGGGAACACCTTGTGTAGGCCTTCCATGGCCATGAGGGACTTGATCTCTTCGGAGTTCTTGTCGAGGTCGCCGTTCTTTTCTTCGTCGTCGTCTGCTGATACTGATGAGTCGGATTTGGCCTCTGACTTGCGGTTGCCCAACGTGCCACCAATCGCACCGCCAACTATGGCCCCGACGACGATGAAAGCAAGGATACCACCGATAATCCATCCGCGCTTTCGACTGCCGCCAGAGGGTCTGGGTTTAGTGAAGTGAGTTGCCTTTTCCACAGAGGGCAAGCTCCCACTTCCCGCAGCGGCGGGAACAGGTCCGTATGAAACATCAGCTGCCTTCTTTGCGCCGAAGAACCCTCCTAGAAGCCCGCCGCCTGCACCGGCCACGGCCCCGGCCGCCGCAGCATTCCTCTTCGACGGTGGAGCAGCAGCAAATCCGTCATCTCCATCGTCGAGAATCTCATCTGGGTTGATCGGATAGTCATGGGCGCTATATACCGAATGTCGCTGATACGGCCAGTTCGCGGATTGATAGGGAGATGAACCATCAAGGAAGCTATGCCGAGAGCCATTCGGCGGCGTCATGCTTCCCAACGGCGCAGCCGCACCCCCCAGCGCCGCACTCGAGCCGACTGTTTCGTGGGACGCCTCGGGGCCCGGTCCTCGCTCGCTCGGCGGCGCAGGTACATACGGGTTATCGGCGCCTATAGTGTGGTAGCCTCGTTCAGCGGGGATATAACCCATTGGAGCGTCTGTTTCCCTGAAAGCGTCAACGCCACTCTGACGGTCATGGGTGTTGGCAACGCCAAGGGCGATACCACTAATACCGCCGCCTACGGCCGCAGGGCCTAAATTGTCCATCCCAGGTGTTGCTGTTGATCGCGTCCGCATGGATTCTGTGTGTGCTAGCCCGCCGCCGCCGCCAGGACCCCAGTTCTGCTGGCCGTTCTCCGGTACTGATGAGAGGCCTCGCTCGCCGCCGTTCTGGGTGCGGCCGTACCCGTGCATTCGGTGTTGAGAGGGGATCGGCGGGATATCGCCGTACTGTTCGCTGTCGCCCATGAGGTGCCCGTCTGCTCCGTCGCGGGTATAATTGGCACCGGTCATTTGCAGGACGACCGGGTGCGTCCAATTGCGTTGGTTAACCTTCCTATCGTCGAAGAACCGACTTGGTCGATGTTTCTCGATCGGAGACTCAGATAGTCACGAAACGGAAGACGTAATTCGACAGATGAAGGACGTAAGAATCGAGCCGAGACGTTGGAAGATTTACCTGGTCAAAGATTAGCAAGACACTGGAACCATCTGAAACGCCAAATTCCCAGAAACCCACCGGGGGCGTTTGAACCAGGGTTCCGTGAAGCAAAAGCGATGAAAAGGTTTGCAGAGTCAGGAACAGGACAGGGTGAGCCAGGGATAGATAAACAGCGTGGCGATTATCGGGATACGACGCAGATATCAGTTATTATCGAATAATGGGATTGAATACACGAAGGAAGCAGAGCCAGCCCAGACGGGGATTGCGGTATAAAGATTAAAGCACCAACGGCCGATCAGGTGAGGGGGGCGGCGACTTGCGATTCAGATCGAGCGGGCGAGAGAAAAAGGAAAAGAAGAGAAAAGAAGTGAGATGAAAGAAAGTAAACGTGGAAAACTGGAAAGCCGAAGCGACCGGAGGAACCGGCAATGGTGAATCCTTCCAGAGTCCCAGCTTCTGGCCTTGTCAGATCGAGTTCAGTGTTCATCGTGCTGCAAGCAGATGTTGATAGCAACGACCGCGATCGCCATCGCAGTGGGGCTGTGTCCCCGACAACCAGCAATACAGACAGACCCTGTAAGCCTGTAAGGGTAAGACCCTGTAAGACCCTGTTCTCAAGGGCCTAAAGACGGGCAGATCTGTATTATACTGTTCGGTACGGTAACAGCTGCCACGGGGTTGACCGCTATAAATAGGCGCGCTATTCCTGGTTCGGACGGCAAAGACATCCGCCCGCTGCAAACGTGGTGTTTCTGCCATCTGGACGGTGAGACATGCATCAATTTAAAGTATAACATGGGTGAGACGCGCGTCCAAAGTTCTTGTGCTTGAGAGACAGCATGTGACGGTTTCGGATGCTCTGACTTGAGACATTGTTCTGGGCCCCGCCTGCGGGTTGGCGGCCTATCGCTTCTAGAAGCTTAGCACGGTGCTCCGTGCTATCTATACGGGAAAGCCTCTGCAAGTGGCTTACGGTGTTTCAAAGCGGGATATTTCGGCAGCACATGATAATTATTCTAGTAAAATTCGGTTCATGCCTATCATGATGCCCATGAGCAGGCGGTTGATAAAGACATCTGAAGTAGAAAATGATATTCAGAGCATTATATAGTCGAACATTGAGCGCGCTGTAGAGGCAAGTGTAAAAGAAGAAGAGCCAAAAAATTCAAGAGACGAAGAGACGACAATACTTCACAGCGAAGTCGAAGAACAGAATACATCGAACAAGAACAAGACAAACCGTAAGTCATCACTAAAGCTCGCTGAAGTCCTCCATTTCTGTTCAATCAATCCGCTATACTTTCTCGTTTCCAATTCCATTGCATTTCCGAGCCGTGTCGCATAATCATTATTCGTGCATACCAATCGTCAACTGATCAACGCGGATAGTCATCAAGAAAGAATCCAAATCTGAACCCAAAATGTCAAGAAATCGGGCTAAGTAAAGCCCCAACAAGCCACCACGCTTTCGGCTGTAGGCGATTCAGTGCTGTGTCTATTACATTATAGTACAACCAGCCGGGGGCGTGATAGAGTCGTCGGGTATCAGAAGAAAAAAAAGAAAAGAAAACCAGAAGTATATAAAGAAAAAGCCGAATTTCACAACAACCAAGCGGAATAAGAGCTGGTGAAAGTGGTTCAAGCACTGTTTATCCTTTAGGGTTCGACTTCTTCGGCTTCGTGCTGGGAGGCTGAAAGTCCGCCTTCGCGAGAAGATGCAGTCCTCTTCCTCCGATCAAGGAATCGTCGTTTTCCCGCGCGGGTTTCAAAGTGGGATGGGATTGACCCTGGCTCTTGACCGGCGGCAAGCATGGTGCTGCGCATTTTGTTTCGGTAGGCGTCCACTAGTTACGCACGTCAGGTCAGGACCGGTATCCTTCAGGAAGCTATTGCCTGAGGTCTGAGGTGAGGGTACTACTCACGAGACCGCTGAAGGAACAGCATTCGACCCGCGAATACTCTACTCTGGCTCCAGCTCATCCGGTAACCCAAGTCATTCAACAATACCTCCTTCCTATGCCGACGCCTAGAGATCCTGGGGACAGAAATCTCACTGTCATCGTCGACCTGCGGAGCCGGAACCATAATCCTTCCCACAGTAGTTTCCTCATAATCATCATCGACATCATTGGCCTCTGCGCCATCTTTTATATACCTGTTTCCAGGAACCGATTGGCCTCGAGGGCTCTTCATCTGCACGGGAAAATAAGCGCGCGGGTACACGGAGTTGGACATGCGATATGAGTCCGGGATCTCGTCCATGTCCACCTGGTCGAGCATGACCTTGACACGAACTCGGCACCCTCGCTGTGTGTCATCAACCAGAATGAACTTGCGGCGTTTACCTTCGGGCAGTGTTCCGAAGAGCTCGTCCTTGCTGGGGTCGTGTTCGTCGTCCTCGTCTACCTCCTCAACTCGGCCAGGTGTAGACGTCGCAACGGCTGGTTGGCGTCCGAAAGACCCGATTCCGCTGTCGCGGATTAAAGGTGGAATGGATGGGCCACGATGACCGGAGGATGAATTGGCAGGGAGCGGGAAGGTAGGGTAGCCGTGGAAGACCTGTGCGGTACGGATATCCGTTGGCGACTGCCCGCTAGGGGAAGGCGCCGGTGGGAGCGGGCGGTGGGCACCACTCGTGAATTCGGCGGGACCTACAGAGCAAGGCAACATCGAAAATTAGCCTACACATGTTCGCATGTGGCGCGTCAGGGAAGGGTGATGGTACGCAAGCGATAACATAGCAAACGACATGTTGGAGGCGTTGGGGGTATAGAGTTAAGACCGAAGAAACGCCAGCCAAAAAAAGAAACCAAAACGAGGTACAAGTACAAAGATACCCATCAACAAAATGGCAACATAATAACAGGCCTAGGTGTCACACGGATTCTTACATGCGGGAAGGGGAATAAAGCAAGGCAGAATAGAAACATAAGCTCATACATCAGGGCTTGAGGTGGCGTCAACATGAAAAGCAATTTATATGTGACGGAACATACCGCTAACTTCCTCTGGCCCCGGGTGTCCGTCCGGCTGAGCGTGATGGTGATGTAGCTGCGGCGGACCCATAGCTGCCAATGGTCCGAGGGGTGGCCGTGGGCCAACTGGAGTTAGACTGGAGCTCGAAACCCCAGAAGCAACGGTGGCTGTAGGAGCCATATGTGGAGGCGGCGGTTGTGGAATGCCGGTTCGTCGGTTGATTTTAGCCATGCGCCTCACACGCCGGCTTCGTAGTCGAGGGTCCTGGTTGCTATTTCTCCAACTATCAACTGCTCGTTGAATCAATCCGCGCTTCCCTCGCAGTGCAGGGTTGAGGTCTGCCAGTGCCCAGCCCACGGCATTGCACTCTGTTTCGTAAACCAGACGGTTTCCTCTGTACTGGTCCTTGTTGCAGCATGCCCGAGGGTAGACGCAGTTCTCAGTCTTGAATTCTTGGCTCAAGGTATCCACGTTGACGGACTCGACATCGCACCGTATAGTATACTCCATTTTCACACGATCACGAGAGTACTCAAAGGCAATCCACTGGACGCCATTACTATCTTGTCGTACGACTAGAGGGGTTGTTGCTGGGATCGGACCTGGTGCTGCGCTAGAGGCTGCCCCAAGGTTTGGACTTGGATGACTTGCATTGCTTGGAAGAGGTGCGCTAGATGTAGAGTGTGGTGGGTTCAGGAGGGCTCTCTGGGGAGGCGTTCCTTGTTGTACTGTAGTAGCAGTAGGGCTAGTCAATGCGGCTGTCGGCGGCTGGGAGGACTGGTGTGGTAATTGGGATGTGCTTGTTTGATGAGGCATCATCAGGGACTGAGTAGTGAGAGGGAGTTGTTGAGGCGAGGGATGTGCTCCATAGGGAGAAGGCTGCACAGGATTCAGGGCTGATAAAGCCTGCTGATAGCCATATAAAGTTGACGTCATCTGGGGGGATTGCGTATAGAGACTCCTATTGTGCTGTTCATGCGTCTGAGAAGTCACTGAAGCAGGTGAGCTTGATTGGGGAGTATGGTAGATGGGGGGATAAGGTCGATGCATTTGCGTGGTAGCCATGATTTCTTGAGGACCTAGAGCAAAATGAGACAAGGTCTAGATTGACTAACTTCTGAAAGGAATAGGAGCTATTGGGATCGACCGTCGAATGGCCAATATCCTCTCACGCGTTGGGGGGGGTTGTAAGACAAAGTCACTTACCGCTAGATGGGTATTGGCCTGGTGCACTCGCCGTGGTGTAAGACGGATGCGGCGTATAATAGGTTTGCTCTTGAGCTTGTGGGCCGTATGAATGTTGGTGATGCAGGACCCCGTTTCCTAACGTCTGAGGACCATATGATCCAGGAGAGATATTTGTGCTAGCTTGATGCGGCGACTCAGGTTGCTTCGGTTTTTGAGCAAGACTTGTTGAGCCGGGATGTTGAAGATGTGAACTATGAGGGCCTTGATGCCCAGAAATAGAGTGATGACGCAACTGGAATCAATACCACTGGTCAGTAATGCCCTATATGTAGATCTAACGCTCGAGACTGCATGTCGGGAAATCTGCATAGCCCCCGGCAGCCACGGCAGCCACATGACAGTGACTGCCAACCTCCGGACTATGTCATAAATAGCATGCCAATATGAAAGGGCCCATGGGCATTCCGAAAAACTCTTTGGGCGTTGTGGATCTGGACCATTAGATGGCTAACTCCAGGCTGTTGTATATGGGAAAGAAGCCGCTTCCGTTCTGGTCTCTCTCAGTACAAGAAACCTCGTAACGAGCAACGGCCCATGAGCCGAACTTCTTGTAGGAGCTGTCAGTCGCACCAAGTGTGACGGAGCGAGCCAACCTTCCACTGTAACAACGGTGTCTCCAGATGTCCTTTTGTTGTTTCTTAGGTTGCACACAACCTGTCTCGCGACACCTTGGATTGCAGAGCTCGCGGGCCACTGCCCACGTCGGCCGAAGACTCGCACAATGATGTCTTCCGCAAAACGGCGACTATCGGACCAGGAGAAAGGGTCTGTCAAGGTCTCATGGAGTGGAGAACGGGTACTTGGAGCCTCAATGTGGATGGAGCCTGACGCACCAACATGGCCAGGGTCGAGTCGCGTGTACCAAAGCTTAAGATATTGGAATCTGACTACTGCAGATCGCCGTACCTTGTCAAGCCCCATCGGAAGATCGTCGTTGGAGTCCCGTACGCAGTCCAGGAAGAGCTTTGCTGGGTGCCAGCCTTCCAGGTCGTTCCCGGAACCATCCACGTGAAACCAGCTAGGATGTCCTTGGATGAGGCCGAAGAACGAGGGGGAGCAAATGACGAGATAAAGCAAGACAGCAAAAGAAAAAATAAACAGACTTACAGGGTTGTCAAGAGGCTCGTCCTTGTACTTTGTCGTAGGGGAATGGGCAAGGTCATTCCGGACAATGCCAGTCATAATTGACCTTCAGCAGCCACGTATCGAGAAGGACTCGAGATTCTCGTCGACTCAAGAGGCTCATTCCATAAACACTGTGAGATGGACAGACAGGCCTTAGCAACAATGGGAGAACGATTGCGCAGGGATGAATGGCAGGGAGGTTGAAAGAATAACAGCGAAAGAAGACAAGGTTAAGGTAAAAGCAGACGAAGCTTAGGGAAGCAGAGAGCCAACAGCAGTGGCCAGTTGTGCGGAGGCCCTGGACTGGACTGGGCCGGAGCGACTGGAGTGACTGGGGGAGGGGAAAAGGGAAAGATGGATGGGCCTTGTCGGTTGTTAAACGGTGCGCTGCCAGTGTGTGGAGGGTCCAGGGTCGTTATTTAGCTGCGCCGGAGAGGGAGACCCATCGTGCTGGCAGTGGCATTGCGAGCCTTGCCACAAACGGTAAAGGCACTGTTCACGGAGAGAAAATAAAGAGCGCGAGGGAAAGAGACAGCAGGAAACAAAAGAAAAATAAAATAAAATAAAAAAGTGACAGAAAAGAAAAAGGAAACGGGCAAGGCAGTGTTGAGGGCAGACGAGCGTGCAAGGCCCAGTGAGTGGTGGGGATATCAAGATGAGCTTGTTACTAGCGGGAAGGTGGTGTAATATGAACAAGGATAGATGCAGGACGCAGGAGAAGGCGCAAATGTAACAGCAGCTCAGCTGGCTAGTTGGAGTTGTTGTAGTTCCAGTAGAAGATGATGTGCAGCTTGCATCGAGAACGACTGAAGATTGTCAAGGTCAGACTAACCTGAGACTAACAGCTCTCATCCGTCAGGTAAGCGCATGCAGGCGCGTAATCCGTCTGGAAAAGAGGGCGAGAATGGACTGTTGTCTGGTGGAGGAGGCCAGGGCGCTGATTGTCTGAGGAGAGATTAAAGGAAGAAAAAGAAAAGAAGAAGCCAGCCGCGGGTCAAGACAAAGAAATGGAGCCGCGAGCCATCTTAAATCATGGAGTGTCAAGAGCCGAGAGTCTGGAATTAAGAGCAGCAGCAAAGAGCAAAGTCGGGGGTACTTTTGGAGAACTAGCTTAACCTTCGCCGGTGGGTTCGTTGCGAGTCGAGACTGAGATATCTGAGTCTAGTAGAAGAGCAGTTGCTGATATCATCGGCCAGAATAACACACTAAAATAATCGATTTAGATTTACAAGAATAATAATACACTGTAGTATGCGCGGAACAGATGCAGCTAGGTAACTGCTCAGTGCTCAGAAAGTGTGCCTCAGGGACGACACAAGACTAGTTGACGCATTCCATTCTTTTGACAGCTTGACGCTTGACATCTGCCCCTTGAGGCTTCAAAGGAATCAGATCCACCTCATCTGCTGTAGCCTGTGTGGTTCTGGCGAGGGATCCAGAATCCAGAGACAGGACAATGTGGATAAGCCGGAGGATACCTTGCATAGGCGAGTCAAGGCTGGGCAAGGATTGATCTCGCAGCTCCCGAGTCCAACCTGGCACTGGCAGTCAGGTACCGTCCACTAGCGTTTCCTGCTCTCCAGCCTGACCCCGGCCACCGAGGTTGAGGGTGAAGAATAATATGCTGACCAATGCGGAATTGATCTCCTTCGAGGAATACCATCCTCTCTCCGGACTGACCAAGTGTTCATCCTGGATTCTATGGTAGATACTTCAGGTGGTCTGTACAGATCGGCGTATTGTAAAGAACGTACGGCCCGCGTCATTTTGTCATCTTCTTTATTTTTTGCTTTTTTCCTGTTTCTCGACTCTTCTTCCCTCTGCCTTCTCGCAGTTAGTCCAAAGTCAATCAGCGAAATAACGACCGTTACCACACTCAACTCGATCTTGTCACAGCGCCGTACGTGAATCAGCCGATCTGACTTGCTGCCGTCAGCCTTGTTCCCACCGGCCCAGACCCCAAATCCACCGCTCCCGAGCCGCCCGCCGAATCACGATCACCACTTCCCCAGCCCCATCGACGCCCAGGTCCCTCGAATCAGCAATTGGTGCGAATAAGATGGCGATGCCACCCTCCCCAGTGCCTTCATGGCTTTCCCTCCTTGGCCGCATCTTGAATTAACTCGAAACGCTCTAACGGTCCCCGGCAACAGGACGATCCCGCAGCCTTGGAGGGAAGAACAACAGGTTGCTTGAATCATTGGGGATAATCAAAGAGCCACAAGGAAAAGGAAGAGAAGAAAGGGACGAAGAGAGTGCTCTCTGTCCATCATGAACAGGACTGTGTAACGCTGCTGCCATTGCAGACCGCCATCTTCCTTTCCTTCTCGCTCCCGCTGCTTCGCGGAAAAGTCCTTCCCTTCGTCCAGCGAGTCGCGACTGAGCATGACCATTCTGTTAATCAACGTTCAAGTCCTTTGTATCGGCTCTACCGAGACCGGACTCACTGACAATATAATCGAGGTATCGTCGAATCGGTGGCACGCGTGAGCTAACGGACGGGCGTTTCCTGCTTCGTCGTCGGCCCCGCATATTTTTTTTCCACTCAATCAGCGCCAAAAATGTCAAGGCCCCATCTTTTAGCATGTCTTGGCATGAGGGCTTTCAAGCCTCGCTCTTTGACTTTGAGTCTTCTGGAGTCAGACTAAACCGCGACAAAATAAAGTGGGTCAACGATAAGATTCCTCCAGCCACGCAGTGACATTGACCATCTCCCTTCGCAGAATGAGAATGTCCTCGTGCGTTCCATGTGAAACCGGATCGAAAGCAAGCATACCCTGGGCGAATCCTGGCTAAAGAGCCTATCAACGTTACGAGAACCTCGATTTCTTCCGCGTGTAACGGGGACGGGTCGCAGACTTCCTTCAGAGACCTTGAATGACAGGCAAATTTGTGCGACCTTGAACTATCTGCTTGCAGTGGTACTGGTCAGCGGCGCTTTGGTTGGATGACAATGACATCGAGTCTCATCGAGAAGAGGGGTCAAGGTAACCTCGCTCCATCAGCAGACGTTCGGAACATCGATCAAAACATAAAGTCATACCCAATCGAGGGTCTCTTTGATAGGACCTGAGAGAAATTACTGACGAGCCGAACTTCTGCTCGGTGACGACGTTCAAGCCGCCAAGGGCTCGATGGCGTTGAATGGGTCTTTCCTAAAGTGAACTAGCGGGCTGTCGTAATCGGGGCTCCTCAGTTTCCAGAGCTGTGTCTAGCGTCAGCCTGGTCCAGTGGGATTGGAGGGTTGGAACAGCCACCATGATCTGATGCAGGGAGTTAGTCGTCAACTCGTTCCACACCTGTTGGGCCATCCCCATGTCAACCCTCGACGAGGAAGTCTTATTGCAAGTTTTTCAACAATATGCTGCGCGGCCGTTGAGAGTCTACATCCGTGAAACACGTTTCTAAAGGTGATATTCTCAGTGCCCGCCAAGGCCCCTCCTCAGTTATCAATCTTGAGACCGAGCTCGAAGTCTGGACCAATGAGCCCAAAGCTCATCAGTTCTAGGTCCTTCGAACGAAGAGTGTACTCCGGTTTAGGTCTCTCGAAGACCGGACGCAGCTCAAGGCTCCGTCATGGGGGAGCCGCGGTATCTACGGAGTAGGTGTCTTCGCGTCTACTATGAGTGCTTCTAATACGTACTATCAAAACCGCGGAGTAGATACTTCCTGGGGAAGGTGCAGTACTTCATTCCTGGAGTCAGTCGCAAAAGCTCAATCAAAAAGGCGCGATCTTTCCAGACCTACCCTGGGCCGGAAGCCTCAGTCAAACGACAAGCCTTCAGCTCTTGTCAGCCCAACCATGCTACCTAGGAATGCGTTTTCCCTCGCGGCTGATAGCTTCGATGACGAGTGCCCTGATTCGATATATCCCCTACAGCTGCGGAGAAGACCTCCAGAGACAGTCTCACGAGTCACCGGGCCTATTCTTGCAGAACAGGAGAATTCCAAGATGACATCGCTCGTCGATTCGCTGCATGTAACAAGCGTTGCATGTCGTTGCGCACATCCTTTCTCAAGAGCCGCGGGGAGGTTACGGAGTGTGCTCTGGGCACAGAGTGTAATAGTCACATCCTCTCGCTCCGGAAAAACCGGCGGCGGCACGGAGAAACGGCACTGGCATTGTTGGTACGGCTCAACACCCCGCTGAGCCGTTGAACACCGGTCAACGCCTCCATCTAAATGGGGTAAAAATCGACACGGACAGGCGTGGAGACCGAACAGTTGCTTTTTGCTCTTTGACTTTGTACCTTTTCACTTGGCTAGCCTGCCACTAACGTGATTCAGAGGTGATCGGCGGCTGGGGACTTCATACATATCAGCTGCGCTACCGAGACACGTTTCTCGAAGTCTTCGCCTGAATGCTGAGACACAGTCGACCCTGGTCGAAACCGTCTATGTAATCCTTGGAGGCAGATCGCTCCAAACACGTTTGGGTCGACATGGGCCCATCCAGATCGTTTGTTGAGCTTGCGCACAATTCCAGGCGTTTCTTGGAGTGATGCGGCCAACTGCAACGGAATCCCCTCCTCGACGATGCGAACCTGTGGACTCTGAAGGCACAAGGCGTAAACTCGCAAACCCAGGAAAATGGTCATTGTTGTCTGTCATGATTAATACTCCTGATTATTACATACTTTCGATCATCATAACAGCCCTTATTAATGCGAAGAGATTCCGCCGAGCCCTCATGATCCCGTTGGCGTTATATCCCCTATACTACTTTCGGCATATCGCCAGAGGACAGCCAGTCAGTTTGCTCCGTTAAGTACTCTCGATGTGATGCCCCGCAGGAGGGATCCACCCCCGGTGCTTACAGTCTTGAGACGGAGAGGCGTCATAGTTGCATCAATCAATACTTGCTTGACATCTGAACTCATCCCTCAAGCCTTGACGTCTGACAAAAACAAATTCGCCTCGATAATGTCACGAGCACAATGTGGCGGAGCGAGCCGATGACTTGCGTCCTCCGTACGGAGCACATCCATCCACGGCATGCCTAGGATAACCCTCTCGAATCGCCTGACTACTAAGGTTTCCGTCGGGTGCGATCGCTGGCAATATCAAGTGTGGGTCTGTCAGTATTTTGATGCAAGTAAACATAATTATTCTCTTGCGCTAATGGACGACAGAGAAAGTCCCGCCTGATGGAGTTGACATCCTCAAATCAGCTTTCTATCAACTCTTTGTGACCGTGAGTCCAACGTTCAGCGAATCCAGCTTTGGACAAGTTACGACTAAAAATCTTGATCTCCTTGGCCCCTTGGCATATGCTGAGACCGAGTAGACTTCTCCCTGGCCGAAGCTCGAGAGGACAACTTCAGTCAACGAAGCTTGGCCGTGCTCTTCTCTCCTTTCCCGTCATCGTACGGACTACGGAGTCTGGGCAGTACGATGCACTCCGTATGTAAAAATGAAACCGTGGAGTTGAGGTTTCTTCTCAGAGCGTAAACTATCTCTCAGTGTCTGAGGAGAGCTTCACATTTTTTGTTACCATTGTTGTCTGAAATCAGCAGCGACATCCAAGTTCGATACTCGGTATAAAAAAATCTCTCAACCTCACGTCGGTATGGTGGTCTGAAACGATTGGTCAACCAAATGGCTTGTCAAGATTGCGTCGCCAACCATGTCTCGAGTAAAATCAATAGCGGGCTTCTGGGTAAGCATCCCTCATAGTCGCAGCATATCTGCCGATACCACCCCCTGGTCAAAAATCACTGCACAAAAGCCTCGGCCTGGTTGACGTTCAATTTGGGTCAATAGCTGCAAGCTCGTGGTGCTTCTCCGTCGGCTTCGAGATGGATCCTTGACGCTGCATCTGTTGTTGCTGAACCTTAAGCCTGCCAAGGACAGGGGTTTGGACCGATCAAAATAGAAGAGGGGCACAATTCTCCGCAGCGGACAAGATCGAACCAAAGACTGTCGTCAGACAGACCCAGACCCAGAATATGATTTAGTGGTTACTTATGGGGCCGCACACGGGCCAAAGAGCCGCTTCTGGAGATGGCCAACTGGCTATCGTGTGTTCCACTGTTCAGCTTCCACGGTCAACGTCGGATTGCCTACTGGAGTCGGAAGGCATTCGAGTCTTGCGTTAAAGAGACTGCTTCCACGACTGCAAATCGCCATGAGATTAGCCGACCACCAAAAAGTGTTCCCTTCTCCTTAAGCGCTACGTTCGGGTCCGACGGAAGAGGCGCAGAGCTAAGGAAGCTACTGCTGCCTAGCTGGGATTGAGATTTCCAATCACTCTCCATCTTCGGTCCATCCTGATTTTACGGAGAAAACACTTGGGAGCTGCTCATACCAGATTGAGCTGGTGGTTGGTCGCTGACTCTCTGCAAAGTATCCAGATACGATATTCCAATCTACTGACGCTGTAATGAACATGGCGAAAGGGCTTCAGTCAGATTTTAGGCCGAGAACGTGTGATCTGAGCCCTACTCTAGGGGCCTTGGGCAAGCGGGCATTTGGAGGCAACCGGCAGCGCGGCCCCACCATCCGGAACTACTACAAAGATACGATTCCATCATTTCTGAGAATCCCCCGGAACATGCTACTGTATAGGAGTAGCCATCTGCAAGACATGGCACGGCCCCTTGGGATGGACTCCACGGGGATCAATCTCACAGAAACATAAGCCTAGGCCGACAGCTCCCGACAGCTCCCGACAGGCTCCTCCATACGCAAGGTCGAGACCGAAAGGATCAACAGACATCAGCCAATTTAACCTCACTTCAATTTGCAAGGACGAGGTCGTTGGGCGCGGCGAAATAATCATCTTAACGCCAATTAGGCCCTGCGCACTGCTTAGACTGGCTGAAAATTCCGCGCACTGACACTCACACTATAGGCGGGTGATTATCGGCATTATCGAGGGTGGAACTGCCCGAAGCGATGGAGACTTTCGTAATTTGTACGACTTGACGGGGCAGCTCCGAGGGCCTAGGTCTCAGCGACAATCGTCCATGGACCGCAAGTGTGCCTTTTTTGCCAGTTCATCTCCGAGCCGAGTGCGACTTCTTGATAATGGGAAACTCAATTGGAATCCTGTCCCCTCAAACCAAAGTTTTCCTGTGGCTGGGTCTCTGACGAGGAGAATGTGAACCTGGAGGAATTCAATTCCGAGAGCGATGAGACTCTGGTGTTCACCGACAAGCAGCAAATGTGGGGTGTGCCGAACCTTCGCGGCGCCTCTTACTTCTGTACTCGGTCTCGAGACGGCCTGTATCGGATTTACATGGTTAATTTACCCTCGTCTTATCCCTCGCCCACTGTCAGAGTCAGAGGCGCGACTGCTGTACTTTTGAGTACCGTGCAGCCGACCGAGATACCCCATACTAATAACGATGTATGCATTCAGGCCCGCGTTCTCACAGTTACTGGCTAAAATGCTCATCGTTTCTGCTAACGGCTTCTTATGATTGGCTCGGACTAGCAAGCCACCACGACGTTCGTCATCGGGGAAACTCGACATACCAGCAAAGGCACAGGTACGAAGGCATCTTCAGGATTACCGAGGGCGGAACCACCACTCATGGGTCGCGACTCGTTGGTCTCGGTCTCGGTCGTAACAGTCGCGACCTACTATAGCCTCGTCCATATATCAGCAGAAGAAAAGAATAGCTTTGTTCATTGTCAATCATCCTCAAGAAAACCGCGCATGTGACTAGGAAACAATCACTTTCCCACACTTCATTTCCCCCCTTGGAGTCGCACGCTGACAGGTGGCCTAAAAAGAAATATGGAAAAAGAAAACATACCTTGACACTGGCTCCGAACGTCAGAGGCAGGTATCGACTACCGCCGTTTGTTTCTGCAGTCTGCAGTGTACACAATATGGGATGGCGCTCAAGGGCCTGACAGATCGACCACACCCAAGGGATCCATGCCCTTGTTCTTCACCTAATGCACGTCTTCCCGCTGATTCCCTGTCCTTCCGCACTTGTTTATCGATGAGTTATAGTTGGGTCAGGATGGACTAGATTAGGCCGAGGCTCAGGCGCGTACTAGCTGGTCCTTACAACCACTGCTTCATGCATGGATACAAATATGGAGGTACCTCTATGTATCGCATAGTGCTCCATCTCGGCGACTCGTAGTCACTGAACGCTCCTTGGTTGAGGATTGGCGATATCGATGAGAGGACGACATACCTGTCCTGTATGGTCTCCGAGGGAAGCGGACTATTCTGTGAGGTGGCGAAGAGCGCCATCAAAGTAACTTCTCTCACCCTGTCCTTCCCCTCCTCCTCTATCCAGAAACGACGCACTAGCACTCATCATGCATACAGAGCCTCGCGAAAATTAAACCACCGCGTCGCACCCATTCGTCATCCGCCTCCCTCCTTCCGGCCCCCTCTCCCTTTCCTCCTGTGCCCTCGTCACAAGTACCGTGGCATCCTATCAGACTCGGGCCTCTATGCAATCTTAGAAGGGCAAGCCGCCCGCTGGGCGTCATGAATCACAAGAAGAAGCAAACAAGCCTCAGACTCACCATAAAGGGAAGTAGGGGCCGCCAACCATATCACGCGCTCGTCCAGCGCCTGCATAGACTACACTGCACTGCATCTTCACGGAGTACACCTGCGCCTCGCCCTGTCTAGTCCTCCATTCGCTCGCCCACTCACACCAATCCAACCTCGGACTTACAGCGGACTTACCCTTTTACCAGAACGGCTCATAGTTCGCCTACACTGTGTCGCGCCGCACACTCAAGTGCAATTCACCGTCAGGCGTGCAGCCGCCCGTATCTAATTCACCTACTGCAGGTGAGCGAGAGGTAGAAAACGGTCAACATCCGGACATGGCATGCCCCTGCAAGCAAGCAAGCTCACCTTGCCTCGCCTTTCCTCGCTGGGCTGGACTGACCTAGTCTGGCAAGACAAAGTCAGCACTACACAACACAGCAGTACATCGCTGCGCTGCACAGCAGCACATTGCACCTGCGCGCGCCGGCCGAAAGAAACGACTCTGAATGGAATTGGGACATATAGGTTTGTAAGGTAATTGGGTAGCTTATCTAGACTAGTACCATCCACCTACCATCCACCTACCTACGCTGCACCCCTCCTAGGGAGTCGGTATGTATGTTCCCAACCTCCGGTTCGGCCTACGTACCAATGACCTGGAGCAAAGTGGCATGGGGTTGTCATTCGGACTGGAACTGCTTGCAGGTTGGGCGTTGGGCGGTTGTGTTGAACTGTGTTGTGTACTGTGTAACCATGTAGTGGATACGGAGATTCTACGGGGAGTGGTTATTGGGGGATGACAATGAGGTGGGTGGGTTTCATTTCTTTTTCATTGTTCTCTCTTACCTACTGTTGTGGCGTTTAGTAAGTTGAGTGAGGTTGTATTGTCGTAGCTAAGGGGAGGTCATGACGGCGGATAATAGGTGTAAGTTAAAGCTACGGTAGATCTATCATGGGACTACCGTTAGAGGCTCGGGTCCGTTTGAACTGGCTTCGAGAGGGAAAGGGCCAACTGGAGTAACCGATGAACAACGTAGATGATGCTTGATTGCTGCTCGTAGTCTGTATCTGTACGGAGATCCAATATCAAATCTTCTAAATAGCAAACAACACAGATCCCACCCCCTATACTCTACGTTCATGCTCATGCTCATGCATTCCGCTGTCCCAGCCAACAGCCATGAATCACTCCACGTCCCACGTCTACGCCGGCCGCGCAGGCTCCGCCTTCGTGCCTGAGCTCCGCGGCGCAGACTTCGAGTCGGGACCGGGCCCCTCAATCGCAAGGGGGGAGTCGTCGTCGTCTTCATCCTCATCATCACTAGAGAAGTCGTCTACTGGGCGGCCGCGTCGACGGTCTTCCTCTCGTTGGCGACGGCGGTCCTGGACGTAGTCCTTGTATCTGGAGTCTGAGGGAAATGTGTTAGTATCTACTTCTCAAGGGAAATTCAAGACGATCGACATACCTCTAATTTCCTGCGTCTTGACAGCGTACGCTTGGATTTCCTCCTTGGACAACACACGCAGGACGATGACATGGTCCGGTCGTTCTTCGAATCGTTCTTGGCCCGCTTCCAATGCAGCTGGATTTACAAGGCGGCGGTCAATCTTGGTCCAACGGGCGCCAGGGGGGATGCCCTTCTTGTGGGCGTCCTTGAGTGGTGCCACGCCTTCTCGAACAGGGTTGGGTTCCTCTGGGAATTTGTCGCGCGGTGGTTTTAGAATTCCTTTGGGTGGCGCCTCGGGTTCCTTGGATTCAATCTTTTTCTGGTCTGTTTTCTTGTCTAATGACCGGCCATGATGGCGGGAGCGAGGACGGTGACGGTGCGGGTGGTCGTTCTCTTTCGAACTATCGGAGCCGGTTATCTTTGGGCGCACCGATGGTTCTCGTCGGTATTTCTTCAGGTCGTCATCTGAGGTGTATGCATCGGAATCACTCTCTGTACGTCGTCTGGAGCGCCTCCTTGAGCGACTATGGTCGCGAGGTGCCAGATCTCGCGACCGATAGCGATCAGAACGAGGCGAATGGTCATAGTCCAGATCATCCGAGTATCCGCTGGCCAAGACAGCGGTTCCGAGACCATTGCTGGATATCGAAGGTGGGGATAGCCTGCTGGAGGAAGCCCTCGCTTCATGGCTCTCGTGAGCTCGCGCGTTACTGTCGGGACGCTTATTCTCACGATGAACAAGGCGAGTATCGTCATAGTCATCCCTATGCGAAGAATAACCCTCGTCGTGGTCGTGATGTAGAGCGACTGAGCGTGGTGAGCGCTGTCGCACGCCCGCTAGGTCTAGCTCGCTGTTTACATACCCGTACGTCGATCGACGCAGCTCGTCGCGGTTCATCTTATCAAACCCGCGATATGAGGGTGGGGGTCCTAGCGCTCGAGGGTCTTTTCGTGCCATTAGATGCGGATCGTCGATCCCTGTCAGGCTCAGTGGCCGCTCTTTTCTGGCACTCCGGTGGTATTGTAGTTTGGCGTTAGCCTCCTTCTCAAATTGTTCACGCGGGGTGGTGTAGGAATAGGCATCGTAATCGTCAATGTCCTGCCCCTTCCGAAGGCCTCCAGTATGTGGGTAGCGTCGTCGGCCACCATGCTCATGCGTTGGGTATACGCCATAGGGCCTCCGAGAGGTTGGGTGCCGCCCAGTATCACTCGAATAGTCGAAGGAAGAGGAATAGCGGTGGTGTCTGTTGTGCTTGGAAGACGCGGGCATGAGATAACCATCCTGGTCTGTAAGAGGACTTGGGGCTCGACCGTAGTCGGACAGTACCACGGGTGAAGTTCGTGAAATCGGAGAAATTGATGGGAGCTCAAGTCTGTCGCGGGAGTCTGCTGCGGTCGCGGTACTGCTTCGCTGCCTGGGCCGGATTGCATACTCGGTTCTCAGCTTGGTGGCCTTCCCATGGTCCCGATAGGTCTGTTTAGAGACTGGATGAGCTTCAAGTCGTGATGGGACTGTATAGCGTGGATCGTATGAAGGCGAGTAAGGCACGTCAGAGCGATAGCTTGCGTACGCGGGGCGGCCAGTGGCGGGGCCGTATGGATCGTAGGAGGAGCTGAGTTGAAATGTGCCTGTCGAGGCTCTCAAGGGATCGACCATCTGGGAGGCACTCGGCGATATAGGCCGGTAACGCGCAGCGGAGCCCATTGTTGGAACTTGCAGGCAAAGAACCGCAATGCACGATGCTTGTCGGTTTATCAATGACCGAAGATGTGAGACGGAGAGATATGGTCAATGAGAGGTCAGGAGGAATGCGTCTCGGGAAATCCTTATAATGATAAGAGCAAAGAAGCTTTGGCGCTCCGAAAACTATTGGGAGAGTTGAAAAAGCAACGAAGGGCAGTCTGAAGTTGAAGCCACTGAATGTGGGGATGGTGGACCACAACTCCCAGCGCCTGAGATTTCACACGCTGAAACAAAGGCCAGTGAAAATCCGGAATCTGGATTCGAGAAAAACAATAGAAGGCGAAAAGCGGATTCGACGGATCCAATGAGAAGATGAATAACTGGACAGAGCTCGAGCAGAGGATGGGGATGACGATGGTCTGAGGACTGCGGGCCGGCGGCGCTGACGAAAGGCGCCTGACGGGAGAGTCGAATCCACCAGCGAGTCCAACTGTCCAACTGTCCAACTGGGCGGGGCGAATCAGCGGGCGGGATTTGTTTCGGCCTGACGGTGAGGTTTCAAGGACTTTGTTGTGACAGGTAGATTATAGCTGTCAATGCATAGAAGAGGATAAACAAAGGAACCATGGACGGAAGGGCGGCAGTCGACCTTTGGAAGGGGTCACGTTATTCCCCGCGTTGTCTCACTGCCTCAAAACTCACAACTCAATTGCTACTCTCTCCGTCCATGGTCGTTCTTTTTCTCACCAAAGTCAAGTCACGCCCGACCAAACTAAATCTCCAGTTCTACCCACTCGGAATATCATCCTTCAGTGCCCTGGAGAATCATGGGGTTCTCTCTAGCCTCGTCCACGGTCCGAGTCTCAGTCGCCACTGGGACTGGTAACTGAGGCCACTCCCACTGGCAGTCTCGCCGATTATCCGCCTACAGCGGGCCAATGCCATTGAAGTTGGGACTCGGCGTGAGGTCAGTCCTCTTCACCCGTCATCACTTCACATGCGTTAAGTATTGCTTGCGAGTCTGCCACCGCCATTCAGGATGCAAAGGCGGTGGACCTGCATTAAGGTATGAGGCTGAAAATAGGGTGCAATGCAGACTCTCAATAATAGCCGACACAAGTCATCGCATCCTTTGTCTGAACATCGTGACTTTCGACGTGTCAACCAAGAAGGTCGGTAAAGGCATCGTGGCCCATCGGAGATCTCCGGTCTCTGGGCTACACTCTGGAAATGCCATGCCCGTCCTCATTGAGCGCGACCCAGGGCGCACTCCACTTCACCTTTCTGCCTCGGCCTTCCACTTGGAGTGTGCTATCCAAATTGGTCCATGGTCCCAAACTCGATTACTCACTGACGTCATCCTGTCAATCGCAACTCGAAACAAAACAGTTACGAGATAAGTGCGATGTATGGAATATTGCATGTCTATACTCTATTGCTGCACGGGCACCATTGTCAGGCAAAGAAGCGACGACTTGGCCTTTACAAGCACCAGGCCTGCCGACTAATGGTTCTTACCGAGCCCATTGTTCGCTGTGTGTGACAGGGATAGCCTTGCGCAGGCTTCACCACGCCCCGCTAGTTCAAGTCTCCAAGATCCCTCCGAAGTAACGGCTACACGTCACAAAATGCCTCCCCAGGCGTTCGCATTGCTCAAAGACCCTTGCGGTAGTCATCACACCTTCGCCCAGGTCCAGCGCTTCACTTTTCCGGTGACTGCGTAACAGGGTTCAGTTCTGTTCAGCGCCATTTCGTTGGTCGACTGGTTCTGTCGCTTAATGCGCTGGGCTCAATCCGCAGTCGTGCGGGTGAAAACAATATATATGACACCCAGCTGAAGCATCGGTCACCGACTCCTGGGCGAGCCTGTCCCACTCAACCACTTGCGCTTTCAGAGCTGGTACCCTCTGTGCCGACCCAAGTAGGGCATTGTTGATACGCTTGTTCGAAATGTCGTTGGGTAACCGTTTGAGCACCCTTTTTCCCTTACTAGGCCGAAATGGGGGGCAACCTAGGGTTTTCGTCCGCATCCTGAGGCCGTTGAAGCGCCTCTCACAGTGGCCGCCTACGAGCCCATCGAGATGGTAGCTCAGCCACACTGCGCTTGCGGTAATGCCGCCAACGGTGCGCTCGTCTCTGCCTGTTGCGATGAAGTGCTAGCTCAAGGTCGCCTGGGATCTCGATACTTCGCAACTCGCTACCTTAACGCCTTACACACCTTATCGACTCGGCCATGGAATGGTCTTTCTTGCTTAGGTATCTTTGGGTCGTCCGGTGGAATCCTCACCGGGTATTGCGACATTTGGATCGCCTGCGTTGATTTGCCCTCATGGCTGCGCAAGGTGAACTCGGGTTATCACCCGGCTTGCTTCACTTTTTTGAATGCTCTATAAAGACGTGAAAGCCTGCATTCTCCCGCTGTGTCTTAAAGCCTGCCTTCATCTGCTACGTCTGGAAATCTGCACTCCTTCACTGTGCTTCTCAAGTTCTTCAAGCTTCGAGTTCAAGACAGATATAACTGCTCAAGATCCAACTCAAATCCAATCCTCTACCTTCACTCAAGCTCGCTCCCTACTCAGAGAAATGTGTTTTACCACCACGAAGACTTCCGGCACAGCCGGTACGCCCACTCTGTTCGCTAGACCACCCCCCAGCATTGCAGGCTGGTGGCAATGCTGTCGCTGTAAACAGCCGGTTAACCCAGCTCTGGGCAGCAGAGTGTGCCCTATCTGCGGGCATGGCGAGTGTCCCTCGTGTCCTCCGTACACCGGTACCTACAATCTCTCCTAGCCTCGTTCACCACCTCTTCCATCACCGCCATGAGCAAGTGACCTCTCAACCTCATCACTTGTGCCGCGTCGGCTGCGCGCTCGTGCCGGACTTGCATTTGCATGCCTTTAAACTAAGCTCAACACCTGAGGCTTGCTCAGCACTATCTCTGCTACCTGCTTGACCGGGCCTTCTTTCGCGCATACCCTCCCCGCCGTTTCCTCATCAATCTCCACTTCCCTTGCATCTTCACGTTAACGAATTTCGTTCATGTATCGTTTGATTCCGGGAGATTGTCTCGCCCTATATAGCACTGTTCGCCATTTTTCTCGACTTTTCTGCATAGACCTGGCCGAGCTGTTCTCTCCTGTCGCCCTGCTTTTTTTAGCCCGTCTTGAGATAGGTTTCTCTATGAGCTTGTTATTCACGGCGTCTTGCTGGTTTCGGTCCTGCTTTTGTTTTTGCTTTGCTTTTAGTTTTCCTTTCTCTTGCTCTTTGCCTCATATGTATTATTAGACCTGGCGTTTTGTCGCATACGGGCCTAAACTTTTTGTTCTGTCTTTTTCCTTATTACCTTGCTGGGGGAACCAAAGGTTGCATTCTCCATTCCTATTAGCGAAGCATGCATAGCGACGGTTAGATTAGGTCTGTTCCTTAGCATACACGCAATCATCTTCAATGTCAATACTGAACAATGAAAGAGATCATCAAAAATGACGCACTCTCTCCCAAGGCATCAGAATGCTGCAACTACTGCAAAAGAACAAGCGGTAGGGAATGGGCAATGTTGCCCTGCAAAACGAGGCTGCCATGAACTGACTACGCAACCTTAGGCCGAGGTCGTGAGGGTATGTAGGGCTCCGGTTAGCGTCCATTGCCCAGCCACAGTCACGACCCTTAGTTGGTCAGTTAGCACAGCCAGTCTTACATCAGCCTATTCAATATGGCATGGATTGAATCATTGAGATTCTGAGATTTTGTGTTTTGATTTTAATATGAGTTCAAAGGGTCAGGGCGCTGGAACCCCTTCCAATGGATAGATCACTCGACGATCTTGCTCGTCGTGGCTGACAGGATCTATGTTGTGGCTGGGTAAGTCTTCGCTCACAGGGTCTAGGACGATTACGAATATTGAGTTTGGAGCAAGGCGCGCTTATGATGTGGGTTATCATTGGACGGGTGAGCGCGGAATTCATACCCAAGGCATATTGGGATCTACCATCGGATTACGTAGGGTGGTCTGGATCGGTTGTTCTGATGGACTACGTACGCATGCGCCGGTGGACGCCGCATGGGGCATCCGTAGCTATGTGGGGTAGAACTCTTCTAGTAGAAGCCTGTGTCCTAGGTAGTGGGCTCTCTTCCTGTTTTCTTCTATTTGCGGGGTGCCAATGCTCCCGGGCGAGCTATCTAGGTAGTCAAATGGAGAAGAAGTCATGGTACAGCGCCCCGTAGACCTCGATGAGCCTTTCATATAGGTTGCCTTGGTCTCATCGGCCTTGGGCTGGGATGGTATCTAAGCGAGTCATCCGATCTACTTAAGCTAAATCAACGGATGAAATGAATACATTGCTTAACAATCTTGAAGCTAAACCATGGACTATCTCGTATCTGTTAAGAACTGGGTATTGTATGTTGAATATATGTTGCCTCCGAGAAGATGTCTACATAACCGATTGAACTGAAACGATGTATTCCCAGGGCCAAAAGCCTTCGAACTGTCTTGCTACCTGTTTATTTCCCCTTGGGACGCCCGGCCGCGGTTGCTCCTTCCTCGGAAAGATAGACGGATAAGACCATCTCTGCTGAGGAAGGATCGACCCGTAATAGACCACGGCCCCGGCCTAGGCGTACCTTCCTTATCGGATCTCTCTCCAGCTGGAGGTCGTTCCTTCCTTCAAGAATTGAGGCCCGCGGTTGCTCCTTCCTTGTTCAGGTGTATAATTCGTCTCAGTTGGAGAAGGAGCGACCAGCGCGGCGGTCCGGAGCCCGCACGCGCCTTTCTCATTTAATTCTCCTGTGAGTCGTTCCATCCTGCCTTCAGCAGTCCGTACATCGGGTCGGGTCGGATGGGGGCTGATTTTCACTGCTTGCCATTTTAGGTTGTCCAGGATTTGCATGTGCATGGGAAACGTCCCCCTCGCCACTCTCCACGCATGGCTATATTTCCAGATCGTTCGACCATCAAATTAATCATTAGAACACAGAGAGCCTGAGATTCTTAGTATGTGTATCGCGATGATATATACTCACCTCATACCTATACAGCGACGTGGGTGCGACTTGCGATGAGGGTGGCCATATGCTAACATGCTAGCTGGCTGATTAACGAACTAGTACTGAATTAAGTGGTGTTCAGGTGTTAAAATGATTGGTAAGAAGTAAAGAGCTATGCAATAACGCTGTAGAGCACAAAGGAAGAGCATATAATGTAATAGCAGTAATGCAATGGACTCGCAACGCTCTAGCATCCAAGAAGACCCATTCAATTCAATCCGATGACAAACGACCAGGGATTCGTTATGCAAGAAGGGCGGGAAGAGTACTAGACTGACAATGTCTATAGACCGAGCCAAGAGTTGTAAGGATTAGTTAAGTTAGCGCGGTCAGGTCTGCTGATGTTGATGATGATGATGCGAATGCTTCCCTCGCCGGCGCTTATGTCTGTGCTTATGTTTCGACAGCCCGTCAGCATTATCATTCGTATCTGCATTGCCATCTGGATCTGCGTCGGTATCTGCCGGCGCGGCGTGGGGATCAGGATCAGGACGATGATTATGATTACTATTATTAGTTTCGGCCCCAGGAGCCAAATCCAGCCCTGCCTCTTTCTTCAGACGC
This sequence comes from Aspergillus undulatus, assembly GCF_047715775.1. Taxonomy (NCBI): domain Eukaryota; kingdom Fungi; phylum Ascomycota; class Eurotiomycetes; order Eurotiales; family Aspergillaceae; genus Aspergillus; species Aspergillus undulatus. Next base: position 202,761 of record NW_027396654.1, read on the forward strand.
GACACCACAGGCCCCATGGCGAATTCGCTCTCTGCGCTGCTGTGATCGCCGCAGGGGCTGCGCTTGAGGGGCAGGAACCAGTCAATGACTGAGTGGCCGAGCACCTGTTTGACGTTCTTGAGGGGGCTGCCGAGGTCGAAGGGGTTCTCGCCGGGGAGGGTCTGGAGAATGGCGAAGACGTGTTGTTCGGTGGGAGGGTTTGTCTGCGGGGGTGGAGGGGGCGGCGGTGGTTGGCTGCCTTGTTCGGCTCCAGGTCCGGAAGGGTGGGTTGACATTGGAGGAGGTGGGGGAGGTGGTATGGCGGGTAAGGGGTACGTTATGGTGCGGAAAGTTGGGGCCCATCTTGAGCCGGGCTGAAGCCGGGGAAGGAAGTGGTTTGGGACCCGGATGGCTAAGGTCCATACTACGGATCGCCGGTTGAGGTTTTCGATTGTTGTGAGGTTCATTGCGGCCAGTTGTAGAGAACTCATGGTCATTCCGAAAGCGAATAGGCCAAAGAATCCGCTCCTGCACGCCGTCAGCATCGAACCGCGATAGCTGTGCCGCAACGTGACATGGTACTTACAGTCCAATGCCGATAGCCCAATGGGGATTAACCTCGCCGGTCTTGGGAGGTTAGTCTGGAAACCTATTAATCGGGGAAGATAGGGCTCACGTCTTGTTTCAGCTCGGCAGTGAGAATAGCGCATACTATAAGTATAAAGGCGCAGAATACTGCCGTGTAAAACACAAACTGGATAAAGAACTTAAACGACTTTTCAGAAACCACACCTCCCACCCTTGAAGTCGTCAGAACTGCCAACCAATGCGAAATCGACAAACTCACCAAGGACAAAAGTGGTCCATTTTCCGAACACACCGATCTACCTCGCGACAATGATGCGTCCTATCCGGCTTAGAGTGGCAGCATTTCGAGCAGAATAGAGGTCTCCCATCCGGTTGGCAAACAAAGACGTCTTTCTTGTAGAAGTTCTCCAGCCCAGCGGTGTCCCACGGCAGCACCATCGGCTGCGCATTATAATCTAGCGCTGCTTCAACATCCACCGCAGGCTTATCCGATACTTCGGACCGCTTCGACTTGTGACGTCCTTTCCTCTTCCTCCGCGGCCGGTCCTGCGAATGCCGAGGCGGTGCATGCATGGATTGGTTCTCCGCCGCGGCCTCTGAGGATCGAGGTAGGAGGTCGGGGTTCCACACCACATTGTACAGTAACCGAGCGTAGGTTATTAGCACGACTAGCAGGAGGACGTAGAAGACAGCGATAATCGCGGCGCCGGTGCCAACGCGACTGGAACGGGCATACTTCGGGAGCGGATCGATTAGATAGTCAACTGAGCCCCGTTAGCATGGTAGCCGTTGCGCAAACAGTAACTCAAACCTACTGCATAACGGCTTTGTGATCGCATAGCAAGCGTAGATGATTATGCCAAAGATAGTCACTGGGATAGCTCGGGCAACGGCGAGATTGATATGCCGGTCTGGTTGCCTGGCCATCTCACGTTGACTGGATGCCGATGGTGGAAGCGGCTCCGCATTGAGGGATCATAAAAGAGAAAGTCTGTAGTATATATCCCTATACACATGCATACTCAAGTCGCGATAGAAGTTATGTACAAAGACAAGGCCAGACGGATTCTTGATGCTGACTTCGTGGTCGCATCCCGGCGATCAACTTTGGGGAGACGCATGCAAACAGCACAAACCTGGCACGTGATGATAACGATAGCCTTGCGCGGATCTGGACTGTAAACTCCAGAGCCGCCAGCTTCGATCCAAGGTTCCTCCATTCTCTTCACCCCCAATCTCGAGGGCTGTCGACCGGGACTCATCCTTTCCAGACCGCACCCCAGGCACCACGCAAAAAATTGAGACAAACCGTGACCGTGCGTCATCGGTCGCAGATCTGCTCAATCGCATTCGCGTGCGCGAAACAGCGACGCCTGGCCGGGGATCATGGACTCGGGATTCCCCGCGTAAACACGAGCGCATCCACAGTATATCTCGAGTCCCCAAGGCATTTTCGTATCTACCCTATGCGATTGCTGATTACGGTTTACACTCCGAGACTAGGGTAGGTATGAACATATCTGCCTTTCACCGATTCAGGCCGTCAACCCGGGCTTTGCGATCGGTCTAGAAGACATCACGAGCACGAGGACCTACCCTGGGGGTAACAGGGCAAATTTGGGCGTGTGCGCGATTTTGAGTGATAACCGGCGATTACGCTGAGACGAGGTGATAAGCGCAGGACCCGGGCGATCGTGCAATCAGGCGTCGATTGAATCGAACTGGCGAAATCAGCCAGTGAACCGAGGAGTTGGTTGTTGGGACTTTGTCTGACCAGCACCTGCATCCATCCCAGCGCAGTGGGCGCATACTCTGTCGTTTCAAGGTTTCATGCCACCAACAGCAGCACTGCAGAAGTAAGAAAGTAAAATAATAATTCTTGAACGTAATTTTCTTTACTCTGTAACTGCTCGAAGCAAGATGACCCAGGCAACAGGAGCCGGTGCCTGCTGGGCTACGAAGCGGAGTACGGCTCACCTGGCAGTCAATCAGACTGAGAGACAGGAACAGATGATCGAGCAGTATCCGTCTCCACCGACGACATCTTTCAGCAAGGCTGGGCAATCCCCGTTGACAAACTGTACGTTCACTGGCCGAGGTGGATCCGAGGCAGTGAGTGGTGCCTGCGTAGTGTATAGTCCTTAGGCAGACGCTGCATCCCGCAACAAGCGCTCCCAAGCTCCAGCTCCCGCCCATAGCATCAACCACACTAACAACAGCAACAACAGCTGAGATAGAACACCAACATTCCATTCCACCAGAAGCTGACGGTAACACGGTGAATGATGCTGTTTCGGACCTCGCGTCGCTCAGCTCTTTGAACCCGGGGCCGACTGCCAAAGCGGAGCCCTCATAGCCGGGCAAAGGGCCAAAGGCGGGCGTGAGAGCCTCGTCTGCCTCGAAATGGATGCACCAACGTGATCGGTGCCCCCTCCGCCCTCCAGGCTGACTCAACAGCCAACTTAGCATGCTGAAGAGAACGTCCTGGAATTGACTCAATTCTGTTCTACAAGAACTCCTTCAGCGCGAATCAGGCTCCGTTCTCTTCGCTCGTCGTCAATCCAGGCCTACCATGGACCCGGTGCTGTCAGAGGGTGAAGATGCTGGGTAATCCACATCGTGGCTCAGGCATAGCCTTAGGGCGTTCTTGCCTGGCTCTGCCTGGAGGGTAAATATTATTTTGTGATTCATATCCGACTACATCTGCTCTTGCTCGAGGATACTTAAGGACCCTCTGCCTCGCTGTCTCGAGTTCATCATTCACTGTCTACATCCACTTCATACAAGCATCCATCTACTTGCCACTCACTTTACTGTCTACCATCAACCTGCATACAAGTCAGAGACAACTTTCTACCTCAACATCTACAACAATGCCGTACCCACACTACGTCCCTTCGCAAGCTCTTGAGAGCTACCAGTCTCTCCCCGCCGCATTCGACATGGACTCATCACTGCTTGAGCATGCTCCTCGCTCGCAGCGAGCCTACCACGGCCACAACCACAGCGGCAGCCGACGACCAAACTACTACAGCAACGTTGCTATGTGGGTGTGCTGCAAATGCGGCGACGGCCCAAAAGTGTACAAAAGTCAACCAGCCTGTGTGATGTGCCACCACGTTGCCTGCTCTTGCTGCACTGAGGTCAAATAAACACCACACCAACCCACTGTGAAGTGAAACTTCGACAGGATTGCAACCAACAAGAGCGGATCCTAATCAGCAAGCAACCTGCAGATCACGACTTCTACGCGACTTTGATTGACGATTGGCTTTCGGTTCTTGGAGTGACCTCGGTACGACTATATTATAAGCATGGCATAGAGCGGGATTCAGCCTGAAACATTTACGGACACATCTGGCGTTTATATACAGGATATTATATCAGTTGCACGTTTTCATATTTGGGTTGTTATTGCTGTCATTTTTATTTGTGAGAGCTGGTCTTGTCACACTTGGTTTGTTGTACGGTTATGATGAGCTATCTTGTTCGCATAGAAGAGGTGGAGTTCTGGAATCACTATATTCTTTGTCTCTTTTGATGTTCTTTCTATCTCAATAATTGCTTTTCCTCTTTGATCATTTCTCGTCCCTTATCTTGAATGATAACTCTGTACCTAGATAGTGAATCTCAACTACCTTTACCACTGCGCATGAACCTCCCTTCCCGAACAGTAGAATGGGCGGCCTAACCATCATTAAACCCACAAACAGCACCGAGACGAAGAAAATACGCAATAAAGCTGTTGACCAAGTCAAAATGCAGAATAACCTGCACCATGAACATCAATCTTGCCGGAAGCCCAGAATAGCATCGTGATTCGAGAAAGCTAGCACAGCGCTCAAACGAACGGTGGTCCTCTCCTTCAGCCGCAAGCCTTGTGCGTGCCGGATGCGGAGTAGCGCAATGCATCTCTCCTGCCTCAGGATTCAGGCCAGCTGGCTGCTTCTGCTGCTCCGGGCTCTTGCACCACTCTAGTGGGTTGCGCTAGACTAATGATTTACGACTTAACAGCCTCCAAGGCTAAAATGGTCTGCCGGCTACGGATAATTATGGAGCAGACTCAGCTTGCTTCTACATCGCGATGGAGTTGGAAATTAACTAGTAGTTACTCCGTTGATTAACATCAACACTGCAAGTAAGTAGCATCACCGCGGGAGTGTCATTGTGGGTCCCACGGCCACGAGCCACAGCCCACAGTCCATTCCCTGGACGTTCCCCGACTGACCCAGATTATTGCCCAGTCCCACTGCCCTGGCCCGCCCGGGCCAAGTTCAAGTTCCAATTTCTCAACGTCCAATCCCATCCATCACCGCCGTTCTACTATACATTCCTTCCTCTCCGCATACAAAAGAAGCGGTGTTTGAGAGATTGGACCCTTCAATCCGAGGCAGCTGGAGTGCTTCAGCTCCGACATTCCCAACGGTTACTACGAACGGTTTTGGCTCCGTTCACGCATAGTTTGCGACGAATTAGATTCTCTACACCGGAGATGACACAGAGGGTCGGTCACTGGATCTGCTCCCTGCATAGCTTTGACTCACTCTTGTCTTGTCTTGACTGTCGTGAGGGCTGCTGAGGGGCTGTGTTGGCTCTGTTTGAACTTTGGTGTTATGTCTACCGCTACGGGTTGAGATTTTTGTTTGAGAAACTACAGTTGTTATTCGTTACGAGTGTTTGAGAATTTTTGAACTTGAGGTGCTGCTATCTAGCTTTCTGAGAGTGATGCGCGGCAGCGCGGGACAGGAAGTACTTTTGTCGTCCGCCCTCGCGGGTTGGGCTGTTCCAGATTCGGTCAAGTGTCATTTGCTCCAGCCTTTCGTACAACTACACTTGACCTCAACTTCATCCTGCTTCTATCTTTGTCTCGAGTCAAGCTCGTGCACAACCAGTTCGTATTCAACCTCGCTTCTATATTCGCCGCTGTCAGTGTCTACAATAGCCGAAGCGAACGGCTTGGTGCGACTGCAACGAGCGCAAATCGCATCGAGTTCTATTCTCCCCGGTTCTAATATTAGCATCCAATCGACTCCAAATCGCCCGGGGCACTAACTAACTAATCTAAAGCCTAAAACATCTCGTCTCTGCGCACCGCACTGCACTTGGGGCCGTACAACCTGCCCCCATCCATTCTCGAGGCATTTCTCGAGTCGAGGTTATACCAACAATAAACTCAGCCCCTACTGGCCCAGTTAACAATCTCATTTACAATCAGCTCAGCCCTGTCGCATTACACTGCACAACGCAACGCAAGGGGCTAACAGATGCAAGAGCCGAGCCTCAATCAGAGAACCGTGGTGCACGAGGTGTCGTCTGTGTCTTCCGATGTCGGTCGGACAATGCTCCGTTCCAGTCCCATTACTATGTGCATAATGTGGTTATGTTGGGTACACTGTACACACAACACAGCACAGCCTAGTCTAAGTCTCGATTTCTTCTGCTCAACTACGTGGAGTACCTACCTTGCCACACCACAAACACCTACTGACAATGCAATTGTAGCCCAGATAGCTCTTGTCAGCTCACCAGCCAAGAACAAAAGGAAAGAATGAGCGGGTCGATCCAGGTCTTAGTCGTGATGATCCTGGAATGCGTGAGGAGTACCTTACCTACATCCTCCATCCTGCGTTCTGCAGAGTCAGAGTCAGAGTCAGCTTATGTACGGATGAGCCCTCCAATGGCTCGCTTGCTAGTATGCTAAGGTTGGTTTCAGGTTCGACTGTGCCGCGCACATCCAGATCGCGCCGGCGATTCGGCATCCCATCTTACGGCGGGTAGGGCGTACTTACTCAGGGGCTGGAATGCGAATGCGGATGCAGACGCGGATGGCTGCAGATTACTCTGTATACTGTACAGGCTACAGACGGCCCAGGCCCTGGCTCGGGCGATCATCGGATGGATGCCGGATATTCAGTCGTTCGTGGGGGTCTTGTTGGTAAGCGCATGCTCATGTCAGATGGCTAGGTTGTTAACTAAGATTTGGCTGAGCTGGGCCGGTAGATGGGCTGAGAAGATGCTGTACCTGCAATCGACATCTGCAACCTGCAACTGCGCTAAGGTTTTGTTTCAGACTGGAGGCTTTGCGATGCCCTTGTGGCTTGGTCATTGAGATATCTCCATTCTCCCTTCGAGTCTGATGAAATCTACCATCTACTCCGTAGATCTTGCAGCCACTACTCCGGCCAGTGTAAGACTGTAACTGATGTCCATTCTGAGCCCCTTGAAATATGTGGCACAACCCCCGGCCGGAGCGGCCAATTGTTTGAAGTGCTTCGGTCCCTGAGACAGATCCAGATCCCCTACTCCCGGCGGAAAGCGGAAATTAGCTACTGGAAGTCGGCTTCGCCGTGTAGAGTAAAGAGTTGAGAGCATAGGACCAGTCTATGGCAACTTACCCATTGTACTCAATTATCGATCTCGAAGCATAGATAGTATTCCAGTGCTCGTTAGTAGCAACAGATAGGTGTATGCTAACAGACAAGACAAGATAGGAAGGTAAGGAGAATGCCTCGAGGCTGGAGCTCAATGTTAGAATGTCCGCCATACGGCTCACGTTACGAGCAAAGACGAAGGAATGGAAAAATGGATTCGAAGAAAACACATAGAATTATCACTAAAGCTAAATATATGTATCCCCTATGATTGAATACCATTTGCTGTACAATCCCAAAGCAACTCCGCTATGGGAATTGGGATTGATTGTTCAGGCCGATGCTGCTGAACCCAGCCTTGGGAGGACCTCACTCAACGTACGTTATAATTTTTCTTTTCTTTTTTTCTTGCTTTTCAATCATTGGGCCTGTCCTGGTCTCAAGGCGGGTGATCGCCTACGTCCCAGCTGGAGAAACTAAGAGAAAAGAACCCCCAAACTCCACGCTCGTTCGCGGTATGCCAAACTCCAATATATGACCGATGAATAGTACAAGGGGAATTGAAAATGAGGGACAAAGCCCAGCAGATGGGTGAAATGTCGGGTATCCTTAGAAGCGTGAAGACTCTCTTCGAGCCGAATATAGTGAGGATTGGCATCTTGAAAGACATAGCCGTATTATGCAAACACGGATGCTCTGCCGATGCTAATAGCGATGTTGCAGCTCACCTGCGTAGATACTGAGAAGCTCCCTTAGTTGAGTGTATCCGGTGTTGACTTGGAGTCATAGCCTGTTGTGATTACAGGGCTAAGACCCGTGTGGGGTCTTGAAGAAAGCGTCTACGGTATGCAGCAATCTCTGTGGCCACGGTGTTCATATCTTTCACCTTGTCGCGCCGCATGTCGTTGATAGTCTCTTTGAGACCTGCGACGTACTTGTCGTTTTCTTCCGGAGTCTTGCCCTCCCGAAGTGAGCCCATTTGGACGAGAATTTTGTCATCTGTCGAGGTTAATACACCTGTGCGTCAGCATCCGCACGGTAGAAAAAGAGACAACTGGGACAGCAAAATGAACAGGCGAAAAACGTTTAGTATGGAAGAAGTGCGGAAAGAGGAAGTTATGGGGAACAAGTGTCAGGGAAAGGCGAGGTCTGTGCTGGGCGAGACCGAGGAGTTGTGCAAGTGATTGTTAAACGTCGACGCACCGCTAAGAGCCATATCCCGGAAATGCTGATATTCACAGGAACGGTCATTGCAAATACCCCCCGAGGTCTCGAAAGGACACAAATGTTTCAAAGGGTCAATGTTATGGCTATAGGTTAGGGAGCGGTAGCCGCCGGGAACACTGTCATGGTAGTTGGGGTGGTATCGATACGCCTTGAACAACTTCAGTGGGCTATTGTAAGGTGAGAATTTACGTTGCGAGTCCTTAGGGTGTCGCGCATTCTGTGCGGCCAGTCAGCGTCGATCTCCCGACAGAAAACGAGGTTATCGCACATCCAGAGGGCCAATGTCGTAGTAATATTGGCTTGATTGCTGAGGTTCCAGTTCCTGGACCTTTGCAGTTAGCGGCTCGCCAGCTTCTAGAGGTTGATCTTCTGAAGACCCAGAAACATCCATATTTGTTGCGGGACTGTGGAAGTCAGGACTGGGAGCAGGGGAGTAGCTCGATTCAGATCCACTAGCAGATTCTTCTGGTTCCGGGGGCTCATAAGCTTCCGAAACAGAGGACTCTCGAGACGCGCGATTCTCCGACTCCTGTGCTTGAATCTCGCCGCCAGCATCGAGCATTATATCGTCTCGGACCAGGGCGTCGGAGGGTTGGCTTTCATGAGGGTGAGTTTCTAGTTCATGTCCCTCTGGCCCTTTTGGAAGGCTTGCATTGGTGGCTTCGACTTCGTTCAGGGGAGCGACAGGGTTCGTGCCAGAATTCTGCGCGTCTGGAATCTCTTCATCCGATGAATCCGAGTCGCTGCTGGAATCGTCTGAAGATTCATCCATTGGAGAGCTAGAGTCTTCAGACATAGAAGTATCTGATGGCTCTTCGGCGGCTGCGTCGGGGACAGAGGCTTCTGCAGCGATAGGGGCAATCGACTGGTTTTCAGCGGTCGGTGCAGTCGAGGCTGTGGCAATAGCATGCTCAGAATGGGAGGGGTCTTGTTGCGCTCGCACATCAGCTTCAGGTACCAGTTGGGCGGCGGGGATACCCTCATCTGGGGCTTCGTTCTCATAGCCTGGAGCTATAGCGTAATGATTGTAAGTTGTTATGTTCGAGTGTTGCAGTTCCGGAATCGATAATCTTCGAAGCATACCTTGGACAACTTCGACAGGCAAGTTTTTCTTCGCTTCCATGTTAGTCAGTGCTGCATTGACGTGATCGAGCGACAGCCCAGAAACCTCCAACTTGATAGTATCAAGCTCTTGCATGAGTTGACGTAGACCTTCTTTGCCTTTCGCGAGCTCTGACGCCAGTCTCTCTTCTTCTTTCTTTGCTTCGACGAGTTTTGTTTCAGCTTTCTGTATTTCAGCGCCCAGCGAAGGAACACCAGCTTCGATCTCCTGCATTCGTAAAATCTTGGCCTTCATTTTCCGTAGGTCATCGGCTTCCATGGGCGCTAAAAGCTCTTCAATATTTTTGCCGTTGTTGATGGGCGGCACTGAAACAGGCACGGCGGGCTCGGGAGGGGATGAGTCTGAGGCATGAGGGGATTGAGTACGGCTCGCTAGTTTGGCTTTCTTGCGTTGCTCGAGTTCCGCGATTCTCCGGTGCATAGCTTGAATTTCAAGATCCTTCTTCCTCAAATCCTCCTGCTCGCTGTTTCTGAGATTGTTAGGGGTAGATGACGTAGAAAGGCCAAAACTTTGGGATGTTGCGGGCCGATGGGGAAGAAGGCTCTCAATCGGTGGTTGATACGCCCGGGCAGATTCTTCTGCGGTCAAAGCGCCGGCACTCTTTGAAAGATCCGCAGAGGTTGTGCCAACATGCATATCAACATCCTCGTCACCATCACCATAGAATTCATCGTCACTAATGTCGATGACAAGTCTCTCGGAAGGCAGATGGTTCGTGCCGTTACTGAAAGTCTTCTTGGGGACCGGAATCGGAATCGGATCGTCATCAAAGTCTGATGCTCGAGGGCGTTTACGTTGAGCGGAGCGAGGCTGAGATACTGCTTCAAGGGTTGCATCCTGGAGTGGGGTAACGTGAGTGCCGTTTGTCCCTGCTGGTGCTTGCCCGGTCATAAATAAGCCAGGAATCTGGTCGTGGGAAGCAGACTCGGGGAGCGGAGGCCGCTCAGGCAGGGGATGTTGTATGGCAGCGGAGATTTGGGGCTGCGTTGAGTCTTGGACAGAGACACCCTGCTCTTTATCAGAAACATGGCTGTCAGGTTGCAACTTCTGCAAATTTCTCATAAGCCCCTGCTTCTTCAGCTGTTCAATGCGTTGCCTCGCTAATTCAGTCTGCGCCCTGTTCTTTTCCTTAACGCGCAATTCCTTTTCATTCGCAGATGAATCTCGAGAAGGACTGGAGGCGGAGGATCGCTCGATCGTCGCAGCTACTGTTTGAGAAGGCAGGGCCAACTGTGCAGCATCTTGTTGGGACTGTGCGGCGGCTGGTGACTTCTTAGCAGCTTTGGCGGCCAGCATCCGCGCGATGACCTCCTTCCTTTCCATAGGCTTAGCTGGGTTCGCTTGAGTGGACTGAGGCGGTGTCGGGCTTGGTTCAATGGAGGGCGGCTTTTGTGCAACTTGAGTCTGAGGCTCAGGTTGTTTGGTGGATCGATGGCTTTCCCCAAGATTGGCGGATGGATTTGCCCCTGCGAGAACATCCTCGCTGGTATTGGCTCTTACATCTAGATCGGCTGGTGGTGTAGAGGGTACTTTGATGCCGACTTCTTCATACAGCTGCTTTAGCACAGTCGGATTGATGCCCTCACCAACGAGCTCGCTGTAGCGAATGCTATGTGGAACCAAGCTAAGGAGAGCGCCTTGTGCTTGTACTCTGAGTTGAGCAAGCGATAAAGCAGATCCGGGAGATGCCTGTAGATCGGTGGAGGCAGAAAGCTGTAAGTCCACAGCGCCAGTAGCTTTATCAGGGTGCAGAGCTTGGGGTACCGATTTTGGCATAGAGGGTGATCTGGCATTTGCTGGCATTGGGGGGTTATACGCTGGATTGAGTTAGCATCTGGCGTGTAGATCTTACATCGCTGGGGGATAAATACGGGATCCGCTATCTCTACTAGAGGAACGAGATTCAGGTGACGCCTCTCCTTCTTCAAGTTCTGAAGACAGCGACTCGCGGCGGTTCGTATGAACAAGGCCAGAGTGGCGAATGCCGTCATGGATTCCATTCGAAATCGGGGCCTGTATGTGTTCCATCTGCGCCTGTTTGTCTCCTCCGTTGGCCGCCATGGCAGGCCTCTGTGCGCTCGGGATATTGCTTTTTGAATGTCGCGCGTCCGGTTGGGAATAAGACTGCTGTTCCGTCGTCGCAGGAGCTTCGATGTCTGTCAACTCACCCTCTTCCCGATCCAAGTCTGGCCTTGAATTGGTGGTCGTCATATGTTGGAGACCGGGCGTGTTTGAATGTGTGGAATGGGTGAAGTCGTTCGTTGACGCTTGGTTCTGAGGGAGATGAAGCTGGGGAGGTGCTGGGGCAAGCGGCATCGCAGGGTAAGCCAGATTCGCAAACTGAGGAGCGCCTACTGCAGGAGGAAAAGTGCCGGGAAAAGCAAACGGTGGCGGGGGGAAGGTGCCAGTTGCGCCCACACCTCCCAAGCCTGGAAGGTGCGCATTCGCGTAAAAGCTCTCGAAGTTGTGATATTGTTGTGAAGGAGCAGAGGGATCTGGATTAGGGTGTGCATTATAGGGCAGGGTGCCTGATGACGGCCGTTGAGTCCATTGCTGCGTATAGTTGGAAGAACCCCAGTAGGGAGGCGCTGGGGGCACCGGGTGATTTGACATGTTATGTATTGGCGCGCTAGGAAGCTTAGATGAAGCGACCGGCTTTTTCTTTGCGCGAGGCATATATTTGATCCGTCAAGCGTCGCTCGTCCTCAGGTAAAACATCACTTAGTGAATTACACCGTGGGTCGCGTCAAGGACAGACCAGCGCCGTTGCTGCGACCGTCACCAGTGATTAACTGCCAGTATATAGGTTGAACCAAACTCCTTCACTAGGATAAACCTATAAGGGAAGTGAATAATCTAAAAGAATGAACGAGCGGAGATGGTGGAAGTGAGGAGAACACAGACGCAACGCCGAGGAACCTTGAGAGCATCAAAAAAGAATCGAGTGTGCCGCGGAAACCACGTGATGCGTGAGGCTCAGATCGGGACTAGCGCGATCGGTGGGCTTTGATGCCTGAGGACGCAACCCCGGGCGGCAGTAGTCAGCTGTTTGTTTACTTTTACATCGCTAACCGGGCCAACGGTGGGGAGGGACCACTGCTTGGGCGCATTCAGCCAACGACCGGACCAGGTTGCTAGGATCCATGATCGACTTGACGCCTGGATGGTTGGTGCACCTGCGTCAGTTCCCTACGTCGAACCCCAACATCTCTCGTCAACATCCTGACGTCCTGCATCTTGCGCCTTTTCTGTCACTTGAACGCTGCGCTGAGCGAATCCCTGTTGCTCATGCCATTGATTCATTTCTCCTTGCGTTCTACTTTCCCAGCTTCCTATCCCAAAAGAATGAGCTATAAACAATACTCACAGCAATAATGCTCCCCTCTCAAGTCAACGGCTCACCAAAGCGTGCCAACCCCTTCGGCCGCGCATCTCCCTCACCGTCGCCGTCGTCAAGTCCACAGACAAAAACGCGCCCCAAGTCAGCAGTCCTGGCATCTGTTGGAAAGTTCGAAGAGCCGAGAGGTCACGTTCGGAACTCTTCCTCAATATCCCACTCCTCCATCGCACCCTTCGCTCGAAATGCAGACCGCCAGAGGTCGAACTCTCTGAGAAACGACGTTGCGTCCGGCACATTTGCGCCTGACTTTATAAAGACAGAGGATCTACGCCGAGGCGCGGACCAGATCCGGGGGCAAGAAGGCGACAATGACTTCTCGGGGAATAAGTACGTCTGGTTACGGGACCCAGAAAAGGCTTTCGTCAAGGGGCTTGTCTTGGAAGAGCAGGATGGAGGGCGGTTACTGGTACAGACAGACGATGGACAGGTAAGGACAATCAATCATGGGTCATACGTATACTTACAACCTGGAAGCAACGGGAGGTGGACGTCGATCAAGTTGACAGAGTCAACCCGGCAAAGTTTGACAAGGCGGACGACATGGCTGAACTTACGCATCTGAACGAGGCCTCTGTGGTCCACAATCTTCATAGTCGATACCAGGCAGATTTGATATATGTGAGTTGTCCAGGGTCCAATCATTCATGGAGTAAAATTAACTAACAGTCCCCCACCAGACCTATTCCGGGCTATTCTTGGTCACGGTTAATCCTTACTGTCCACTGCCTATATACTCCAATGAATATATCAAGATGTACAAGGGCCGAAGTCGAGAGGAGACTCGTCCACATATTTTCGCCATGGCCGATGAAGCATTTCGGAATCTGGTAGAGGAGGGTGAAAACCAAAGTATCCTCGTGACGTAAGTGTTTTGCGCCATTACTATGAACGAAATATCACCTCTGACAATTACATATAGTGGAGAGTCTGGAGCAGGCAAGACGGAAAACACAAAGAAAGTCATTCAGTACCTTGCGGCCGTCGCGACATCAGATAATCTATACTCCCGCTCCGGAGCCAAGCAAATGAATACTCTCTCGCAGCAAATCCTGAGGGCCAACCCGATTCTTGAGGCATTTGGTAACTCACAAACTGTGAGGAACAACAACTCGTCTCGGTTCGGCAAGTTTATTCGGATTGAGTTCTCCCGATCAGGTCAAATCTCCGGCGCTTCAATTGATTGGTACCTTCTGGAGAAATCTCGTGTGGTCAAGCCTAATTTGCAGGAGAGGAACTACCACATCTTTTACCAACTGCTCCGGGGTGCTGATCCCAAATTGAGGCAGAAGCTGCTCCTCTCAAATCTTCAAATTGAAGACTTTGCATACACCAAAGATGGGAATGACACTATTGCTGGAGTGTCCGATGAGGATGAATGGAGTTCTCTGCTTGAGGCATTCCATATCATGAACTTCTCAGAAGAGGATCAAATGTGCATTTTGCGCACAGTCGCAGCTGTCCTCCATCTGGGAAATATTACCATCATGAAGGAAAGCTTACGGGCCGATCAAGCTGCACTTGCTCGTGACTCTTTTGACAGTGTTAAAAAAGCTTGCCAGCTTCTCGGGATCGAGACAGAGCCCTTCGTCAAGGGACTGTTACATCCAAAAGTCAAGGCCGGCCGTGAATGGGTAGAGAAGGTGCAAACTCCAGAACAGGTTCGCCTGGCCTTAGATGCGCTAGCGAAGGGTATCTACGAAAGAGGGTTTGGTGACCTTGTCAACCGCATTAACAGCCGGCTTGATCGGAACACCGTCACTGGTGAGGACAGTTACTTCATCGGAGTCCTCGATATTGCTGGTTTCGAAATCTTCCAAACCAACAGCTTCGAGCAGCTGTGTATCAACTACACGAACGAGAAACTGCAGCAGTTTTTTAACCATCATATGTTTGTTTTGGAGCAGGAGGAATATGCGCGGGAGCAAATTGAGTGGCAGTTCATCGACTTTGGCAAAGACCTGCAGCCAACCATCGACCTTATCGAGGTTACTAATCCTATTGGTGTTTTCTCATGCCTGGACGAGGATTGCGTTATGCCCAAAGCAACGGATAGGTCCTTCACAGACAAACTTCATTCGTTATGGGACAATAAATCCGCTAAATACCGAGCCTCTCGCCTCCGCCAGGGCTTTGTTCTAACACACTATGCTGCTGAGGTGGAATATTCCACTGAGGGCTGGTTGGAAAAGAATAAGGACCCGTTGAACGACAACATCACGAGACTTCTTGCCTCTTCGCAGGACGGCCATGTTGCCGATCTGTTTTCGGATTGCGGAAATGGTGATGAAGTCAATCATCCCAGAAGTCGGGTGAAGAAAGGATTGTTCCGTACAGTTGCCCAAAGACATAAGGAACAGTTGTCGAGTCTCATGAATCAGCTTCATTCAACCCACCCGCACTTCGTTCGATGCATTATACCCAATCATAAGAAACGTCCTAAAATGCTAAATGCGCCTCTGGTTCTCGACCAACTACGCTGCAATGGAGTACTTGAGGGTATTCGAATTGCACGTACTGGATTCCCAAACCGGCTGTCCTTCAACGAGTTCCGCCAACGCTATGAGGTTCTTTGTCGGGATATGCCCAAGGGTTACATGGATGGACAATCCGCTGCCCGCATAATGCTCCAGAAGCTCGCTCTAGATAAAGCATGGTTCCGTGTTGGCCGCACGAAAGTGTTCTTCCGAGCTGGAGTGCTTGCAGAACTGGAGGAGAAGCGCGATGAGCTTATACGTACCATCATGACACGATTTCAATCAGTGGCAAGAGCGTTTGTCCAACGCCGAATCTCCAATAAGAGACTATATCGTGCCGAGGCAACCCGCATCGTCCAGCACAACTTCCGGGCATATTTAGAGATGAAGTCTAATCCGTGGTGGCGGTTGTTCTCAAGAATGAAGCCACTCCTGGGTGAGACGCGTACCACCCAAGAAGTGAAGCGAAGAGACGAGAAGATCAAACAACTCGAGACGAAGATGAGGAACGACCTCTCTGAACGACAGAAAATTGAAGAAGAGAAGCGCCGGGTGGAGATAGACATGCAGAAAATCCGGCAGACTTTGGAGAGCGAACGAGCCTTGGCCCTCGACAAGGAGGAGATCTTCAGGCGGCTGCAGGTTCGCGAAGTAGAGCTCAGTGAAAAACTGGCCGGGGCCATTGCGGACCAGGAAAGCCTCGAAGATCAGTTAGACGAGTTGATCTTGGCGAAGAAAAAGACCGACGAGGAGCTCGAGTTACGTAAATCACAGCTTGAGCAGGCCGGTGAGATCATCCAACGACTGGAAGCTGAGAAGAAGGAGATGCAGCAAAGCCTAGACGAGTTAGAGCAGAAGGTCGTCGAGGCGCAGAGCAATTCCACCGAGACCGAGAATCATGTACAGGAACTCGGCCAAGAGATCAAGATGCTGCAAAGCCATCTGAGCTTAAAGGATTGTAAACTGCAGGAGTTGGAGGCAAAATTGTTAAAGACGGACCAAGACCTTGACGTCAAGCTAGCGAAAACATCGAGAGAGCTTGACCGGTCGAAGAAAGAAGTCAATGATCTTCTGGATGAGAACCGTTCCATCCGGCAACAGATCTCCGACCTTTCCAACACATCCACAAGTTACGAGGAAATGCTCCGGCGCAAAGAAAGCGAGTTGACCGTTATGCGTAACGACGCCAAAAGGCATGCCGAGGAAAAACAGCAGTTGGATGTTGAAAGGTCCAACCTCTCGACACGCCATGACAACATGCAAAATCGTCTCCGAGAGCTTCAAGCCCAAGCTGATGCTATGAAATCCGAAAAGACTCAGCTTGAGCGCGAGGCTGCCGACGTTCAAAAGATGCTACAGGCCAAGATGTCTGAAGACGCCGAAGCTGGGCACAGCCGCAAACTCCTCGAGCAACAGGTTCAGGACCTGAAAGAGCAACTTTTCCAGGCGCAAGCTGATTTAAGTCGAGAACGGCAGTCGAGGGACGACGTGCAAATGCTTGCAGAACATAACCTGGCAGAGCTGAAAGACAAATTCGAATCCTTGAATGAGTCGAAGATCACCATTGAGAAGGAAATGTATATCCAGCAAGACAGTTTACGGCGAGCCACTGAGGCTCGTGTTGCCGCTGAGCAGTCCCGGAAAGACCTCCAAACAGAGTTGATCAAGCTTCGGGACAGGTTTACCAACGCAGAGAACTCTCGTCTGAGAGCTGAAGCTGAAATGGAGCAAACTCTCGTGAAGCAAAATAACCAGCGCCTAGAGAGCATCAAAAAGGAGTTTGATGAAACAGTACAGCGTTTGGAGACAGTGGAAGCGGAGAGGTCGCGTCTTGCTGTGCGTGAGCAGCAACTGATGAACGCCATTGCTGAATCGGAAAACTTTCGTATCCGTCATGATCAGCATAAGGAACGTCTGGAAAGAGAGTTGGTTACTCTCAAGGGCCGACTGACGGCATCCGAGAACGACAATCGTGCGCTCTTGACAAAGATCCAGCAGAAGAACCTCGACATCGCTAGGTCGACTTCAAAGGCCAGCGAAAGCCAACGTTTACGCCTCGCAACTCTTCAGAAGGAAAAGTCTAAGCTCGAAGAAGACAACAAGGCACTCTCGCGGCAACTAGGCGATCTGCAACTGTCTGTAACATCACTCGAGAAGCAGAAGGAGAAATTATCTCTGAGCGTGGAGGATCTGAACCATGAAGTCAACAGGGAACACAAGGCTAGCCGCAATGCAGAAAAGACTGCCTCCACAGCATCAATTCAGTTAGCAGAGGCGAACCGAAACCTCGAAACGGAGAGGCAACTCAAGACTCAGGCACAAGCCAACACGCGAAAGTTGCAAAGCTCCTTGGACTCTTCCAATAAGGAAATCGAGGGCTTGCACCGCCAGCTCATGCTTCTGCATAAGATCGTTGAGCCCGAAGCCGATCATTCTACTGATTCATGGGAGAACATCCAGCCTGACTTGTCCAAGAAAGTCGACTTGGCCCAGCTGGTTGAGACCCTGCAAAGCCAACTGCAAATGTCTGAAGAAAAATACAACCGATCCGAGAGCCAACTAGCTGAGATGCGCCAACGACATGGAGAGGAGATGAAGGATCTTGATGCCCGTTATTCTTCGTCCAAGCGTGCATTGTTGGAGGAGATCGATCAGAACGAAGTCGGAAATCGCACACCTCATTTCCGAAAGAATTCTGAGAGTGCCATCGCAAAGAGGTTTGGAACGCCAACAACGCCCAATCGCCGGTTGAACATAAGCGACAACGCCAATGACTCTGCCCGATCCGATAAGACTGTGGATACAGTTGGTTACCAGAAGAGCATGGACATGGCAGCCGAGATTGAGGAGCTTCAGAACAAACTCCAGATGAGCGAGATGCAAAACAAACATCTTCAAAGCCAACTTGGTAGACCCGCCCTTGTCCAAGATATATGGCAGGACGACAGCCCTTCAATGAGGCGCATGCAGCTGCTAGAGCGAGAGAATGGGCGCTTGCATGACCAGCTTGACGACTCCGCGAAGAAGGTATCCGCACTTGAAAGAAGCATTCGCTCCGGTGAGCTTTCACTGCGCGATGTCCAGGCCAAATCGCATGAGGAGCTGTATGACCTCATCAACTCTCAGGAGCAATCTAGGAGGTCTTTGCTTAAGGTTCACAATGAGACTATCGCCGACATTACAGAAGCCAAGACACAGTTCGAAAAGCTGAAGCGAGCAAAGGCGACTCTTGAGATTGAGCTTCGCGACGCGTGCTCGGAAGCCCAAGAATTGCGGGTGGCCGGAGAGCAAGACGCCGTGAGCAGAAACCAGCTCCTCCAAGAGTTTTCCGATTTGCAGATCCGCTTGGATGCCGAGACTTCCAAATCGGCCGATCTGGCCGCCAGCCTGAGTCTTTACAAGAGCCGTGCCGACGAATATTTCAGCAAGCTTGAGCAGGCAGAGATCACCCTTCTCAAAGCCTCTAGGGCCGAGCAATTTGCCAAGGCTCAAGCCAAGGAGACCGAGGACAGCTGTGCACAGGTCATGGCTGAGCGCAAGGAAATGGAGGCCATGATTGACGATCTACAGCGACAGACACAATCGTTTGAAGCTAGAATCGAGGATCAAGCTGCTGAGCTGCAGGGGGCATTACAAGCCAAGCAACGTCTGCAAAATGAGCTCGAAGATTACAGGAACCAGCGCGCTATTGACATCGAAGACAAAGAGACGTCGATGGAACAAACCAGGCAAAAGTACCAGCGCGAGATTACAACCCTCAACAATGAACTTGAGATAGAACGGGAGAGGGTGCTCAATGGTCGTGGAGAGGCCTCTCGCCTCCGGGAAGAACTCGAGGATCTCCGCAGCAAGTGGGATAACGAGGTACTTAACAGCTCAACCTGGGCTAAGGAGAAGTCACGCATGGATGTCATGCTCCAGGATGTGACGACATCTCGCGACGAAGCGGTAAATGCCCACAACGAGGCCCAATCCAGAGTTGTCAGTCTCTTGTCACAGGTCAGAAGCTTGAGAACCAATGTCGATGACGTGACAGCGGAACGGGATATGCTGCTCAAGGAGAAGAAGATGCTAGAGGCACGACTGACAGAAGCCGGAGAGCGTCTGGAAGATCTTGCCAAGGGTGAGAGTCCATCCATGCGCAACGCCGCCAGTATGGATCGTGAGCTGCTAGAGCTCAAGGCCAAGCTTGCTCAACAAGAAGACGTTTCTCTCGCAGCGGTCGGCAAGATGAGACGGGCGGAGGCTCTTGCGATTGAGATGCAGAAAGAGGTTACTGCCGAGAGGGAGGCGAATGCACAGCTCTTCAAGGACAAGGCTGTGCTGGAGAAGGGTTTGAAAGAGTCACAGCTACGGTGTGTCGACTTGGAGACGAAGAGCTATTCCTCGGGTAGCCAGGATATCAGATTCCTTCACAAGAGAATCAAGGAGGTAAGAAACAAACCCCTCCGCATCCGAACACATTGTATGCTAATCCATTTTCTTAGCTGGAAACCCACCTCGAGGAGCAGGAAACGAAGAACAGCTCGGAACAGCGATCCTTGCGCAACGTTGATCGTACAGTCAAGGACCTGCAGTCTCAGATCGAGCGCCGCGAGAAGATGAACGCTCAACTTGAAGAGGATGTCAACAGGGGCCGTGAGAAGGTCGAGCGTCTCCTGAAGAACATCGATGAACTTCAACAAAGCGAGTCAGACTCGCAGCTCCAGGCGCGCCGCGCAGAGCGAGAGCTGCGTGAAGAACGCGAGAAATCTCTGCGGCTTGAGCGCGAACTAAACGGATGGAAGGCTCTCAGGGTCGAAAGAGGAACGCGCAGCCATGTCGCCTTCAGTGATGCTGGAAGCCGCAAAGGCAGCGGCGCTTATACCACTGGTGACCTGCACCGTATGCCGAGCAACACGAAAGGTTTCCTATAAGCGAGGCCAAGGGACCTGCGCAGCGCGTGCATGAAACTTTACGAGTATAATCTTACCTTATGGCGAACCCGCATGTTCATGAACTATTGGAGATGGAGCGCTTTGTTTTTGTGTGTGTGTGTGTGTGTGTGTGTGTGTGTGTGTGTGTGTGTGTGTGTGTGTGTTTATTTTGCTTGGCTTTTAGTGTTATGTTACGTGTATAACGCATTTTGGATGTTTATGACGATTCTGTTTCTGAGTTGGAGGCTTGGATTGGAGGTGTATACCAATGATTACCAGCTAGTTTTATGTTTTATGCGATCTTACTCTCACAATGATATATATTTCTACCAGATTATTATGTTCAGCCAATGTCTCGACACGTTTGCACGGCATATATATTTCCTACCGAAGTAGCTTAGACAGTCCTTGGCTAAAAGTGAATCCAGTAAGGTCAGCGTCGCAATTTGTAAACCCTGAGAGTCAGAGCGAAAGCCTGCTCGTTATTTAAATATCTAGAATACAGTTGCCCAACTGTTGTCGTTTTTCATGCCCCCATGACACGAATTCCCAGCCTCTGAACATCTGCATACCAGAATCCCCCCTCGGTCAAACAAGGAGGCTAGAAGTTGAGAGTGAGACATGCTTTTGTTGACTGCTTACGGATATTTCCCCTCTAAAGTAAGACCTCTCGGAGGACTGGGGCATTATGAACTGAGGGATAATGGCCGCTAGGGTTGTCTCCCAAGCAACATCTCGTTTCAATTGGAACTGCATAAATCCCCAGCCTTTCCTAACGACAGTCCGAATCACGATCTGTAGCCGACCTCAGTTTCAACTGTTCTTTCAGCTCGTCGCTGGGAATTTGTGACACTTGCCACATTGCGGGATAGTGAACAGTGTCCAATGGCGAGAGAAGCAGCTGCTTCTTTGTCGATCAAATCTGTAGCCCTCCATGCAACTGCAGTTTTCTTTCCCCATCTGTAGACGCTTTTCGCGTAGGAGGGACTGGGACAAGCCACATTATGCTGTGCCCCGCATAAGCTTCTCCCGTGTTTCGAGTCGTCCCGTCGATTTTCGCTGCTGTGAGACTATCTCCTCTTTCTGGAGTGGGGAAGAAAGAGACACATCCATCATTCAAACTGACATCAGCTCTTTGTTCGCAACCGCTCATCAATCAGTCTCGACCAGTTCGATTCGCGAGATGTACCGGTCGTTATCTGGACAGTCCTCTAAACAAGGATCTGGGAGGAGGAGCTCGGGGCACTCTGCGATAGAGTACTTCGGCCGAGCGAAAAGAGGGAAACGCACCCGTGACGGTCAGCTTGACAAGCATGGTGACAAGGAAGATTTGCGGTTCCTGCTAGTCTCGGATATTGCAGCAGACAAGTCATACTATCGTTGTAGCGTGATGCTCTGAGGAGGTCCTTGCAGCCCTAATGCAGGTTGGCCCGGCCTGGAGAATGATCCCAGCCCCGCTTCTCCATAGATTTCGATAATAATAGGCGCGACTAACCAGTTAATCTCGCAACTGTGACTTCATCCTGACGGCATAGCAAGAGCGTTATCGTGATGATGGCTGTTGATTTGGCGGTTGAGATGAGATGTCTCAGTTCGCTGTTGTTGACTGCCAACCCCGCGATTTGGGGCTAGTCCGCATCTGGCTGTCTCATTTCCGTTCCAAGGACTTGTTCCTTCCCCAGCTCTCCTCCTCTCTCCAGCTCCAGCTCCATGTCACGCCGTCCCACTGTCTTTGATTTTAATCTATTTTGATAACTCTCTGCTTCCTTTCATTTACCATTCAACCTTTCGGGCTTGTTGGCACAACGCCCCGGAGCCCAATGTGACAATGTGACGATGCACCCCAGGGTCGCCTCTCTGACCTTTCCCTCTGCCAGCATGATTGATCGCTCAATGATCACCGTCCAGTTTACAACCGGCCGCTGCAGGTTTGCTTGATAACGAATGCTTTGGTGTGGCCACGCTAATCGATTCCCATCAGCATCAGCATCCCACTTTCCTCAGATAAGGATGAGAGAAGATCGCGTTCATGAATCGCAGTCAGGCCATCCAGCCACCTGCCTCTTGCTCATTCCCACCGTTCCATTTTTGCCCAAGATTGTGATCACTTCCCTGGCCACGTCTCGAACCAACCAAGGACTGGCTGGAACTTGATCTATCAGGCCTGGCCGCCAATGCACTGTCGGGGTCTAACTTTGAACTAGGGCTGAGAACAGTCCACTCGTTTGTCCCCCAGGGTCCATCCCAATGCTGAAGTTGCCTGCCAAGTAACGATGGAGAAGACCCTGCTAGGGAAGTCCGCCATTGTGATGATAGCGACAAGGAAATCGGCCGTTAGCTGACCGGGGGTCGACGGCATGGTTGCAGCCGACCGAAATGACGCATTTGAATCCTTCCAGACAGGCCTCCAGTGCCAGCCAGCTCCGACCAAATGATAAAGAGCACTCTGCCTACCCTACCTTTGGGGACGTCCCCCTTTGTGAGCTTTTCTTCAGCAAGAGCCTTTGCAACCGACAGTCGTTTCTCCTATGCTTTGTTGGTGCGCTACTGCTCGTTCTTAATATTGCTTGTGTCTTATTCGAGCAATACCTACTGCAAGCTCTTGACATCTCTCGTTCAAACAAGCTCCACCATGAGGGTCAACCCGGCCTTACTCTTGGCCACCACCCTGGGTGCCGTGAGCGGTGCTCTTGCGGCACCTGCTCCGGCCCGGGCTGAGCGTGGTGTCGAGGTCTCTAGCTCCATTGGCGTCTCCGGGGGCTTTGAATGGGGTCACAGTGGTCATGGTGATGATGACCATGATGACCATGATGACCATGATGACCATGATAACCATGACGATGATCACGACCACGATCATGACGACGATCATGACCATGATGATGATCACGATTGGACTAAGCCTCCTCATCCCACTTGGACTAAACCTCCTCACCCTACCTGGACCAAGCCACCTCATCCTACTTGGACACCAAAGCCTCCTCCCGAGGAGACGGAGACCGAAACCAAGCCACCTCATCCCACTTGGACGAAGCCTCCGCACCCAACTTGGACCCCCAAACCACCCACGTCGACGCCTTGCGAGACGGAGACGGAGACAAAGCCGCCTCCTCCCGAAACGACGCCTTGTGAAACCGAGACTTCGACTAAGCCTCCTCCGGAGACCACGCCTTGTGAGACGGAGACGTCTACCAAGCCGCCACCCCCAACGGAGACCGAGACCAAGCCTCCTCCTCCTCCCGAGACCACGCCTTG